>NC_043995.1:22467500-22767500 GCF_902150065.1 Myripristis murdjan
AAAGCGGAGTTTCTCTTATTTATCACAGGCTACAGTATGGTAGCCTATACACTCTGCACTTCACCTGCCTGTTTTCTCATTACAGCACTCATTACAGCCCTAAAACTTTTTTTTCTCCGTGCTGTAACAGGCTGTGCCATGTAGTTCGGCTTTGAACCTGAAACCTGTTATTGGACCCATTACGTTTTTTAAGGCATTATTGTTTTAAATTATCCAGGGATTTTTTTTTCTTTTTCTTTTTTTAGTTTTTGGCTCATTCAAAGTTTTGATTTTTTTTTCTCTGTGAGGTCCTTGGATGTCATAATAGCATAAATCTTTTTTTCTACATCCTTCTCTCTCCAAGCCTTCATCTTCTCCATGCAGTGGGCGTAGATTTCTTTCGCTTTGAAGGATATATATAGGCTACACTAACAGTAAACTGACTCATATATGTTTTCAAACTGAATTTCATTGATCAAAACTTGTAGGCCTGTATGTGATTGCCAAGTCAGCCGATATCAAGGTATAATTCAAGGCCTCAAATCCTGATATACTCTTAAGGTGTTTTGAGGGAACTCCAGTAGAGTCACTGACCTTTTCTGTGTAGGAGTGGGCTTCAGTACCACTGCCACTATACTGTAACTACATTGATTTGTAATTATACTGTCATATCACAATATGAGAAGTGTACAGTTGCCAGTGTATAAACAAGTGCAAATGTGAAGAATTAACTGCAACAAAAGTTGTGACATGGTCAGTGTAGTGTAATATTTAGATAAACATGCTAGTAAATGCCAAATTAATGTATTTTTTACAGTGTTTTTATGCACAAACAACAATTGTTAGCTATTTTTCATTAATATTGCATATGCCGAACCACTGACCAACATAATTAGGCTGCAGCTTCAAAAACAAACACTGTCCTTTTTGTTCTTGAATGTTTTGGCTTGTAACAATATTTTGAGATGTTTTGATGTAAAGCAACTTATTTGAACCATAAAAATTCACTCAGTGTTTGATTTATTTTAAGTTGCGATCTCTAAGAAGACTACAAATGTACTTAGTTGACCAGAATTCCTGGCCAACGTGTTGATAAGATATGATTTGGGGTTGATTTTTCTCTTTAACATTTGGATGGACAGGTTCTTCTTCCCTCTTCCTGACCCCCTCCCCTCCACACTCTCCCCTCCTCATTTCTCCTCTCTCTTTCACTCCCTCTCCTCTAACAAACCCATAGCAGAGTCCCTCTGTTCTTCCACCCTGAGGCTGACCAGTGTGTCAGAGCTAACCAGGGAGAGGAACAGAGAGAGAGAGAGAGAGACAGAGAGAGCTGGGGAGAGGCGAGGGGAGAGAGAAAGAGAGAGAGGGCTCTAGTTGGGCCTTTTTCAGGGGCAACTGAAAAAAGGAAGATGAGACAGATGTACTGAGTCTGTTTCATCTAGTGGAAAAAGAAAGCGGGAGAGGCCAGACTCTTCATGCCTCTCAAATTTTTTTTTTCGGGCATATCTTTTTTATATTGCAACCCATCACTCTTTCCATCTTTAGACAGCACTGGAGACATAATGTTGCCTGAATGTCAGGCTGTCCCGCTTCCTCCCTCCACCCCAGTCACTCTACAAAATTTCAGCACACTTGGTACAATATTCCTCGCACTGCCTCCCTTTCACTGCCATAAGTGGCCTACTAACCTTCGCTCTACAAGACCAGCACTAATAGTCTTGTTGTGGACTTACATCAGTGAGTTTGGATGGAGGACATAATGTTCCAGTTCACATTTCTGATCTCAGCTGACCTGCAAAGACTCACCTCATCCAAACTCCTCTTGAGTTGCTAGAGCTAGACCTGCTTCCCATTCATTAGAATATGGTTCTGCGTTTTTGTTATTCATCTATAAAGTAGGAGACCAGCTCGTATGCATTGAAAACTGAATTATCAAATGTCTAACATACATCAAGGGATGTCACAATACCAGAGTTTTGGTAGTTTTGGCACCAAATGCCTGTCAAGTTCCATAATTCTCTATACCACAACTTTATTTCAAGTTTGCTTCAAGTATTTAAACATTCAGGCTACATCAGGATAAGATCACAGTGTTACAAGTGCAATATTGGCTTGTAGCTTCCAAGTAGGAAACAAAGCAGGGCAGCGAAATATGCATTTCAAATTGAAGGGACTATATGAAATATCCTGCTGTAGCAATAAATAAATGGTGTGTCAAATATTTAATCATGTAGGCCACATCACTGTAAGAACACTGAGTTACACTTGTGTTGGTGGATGGTCGTGCACTCCTCAGCGTCTTGTGGAGAGCGACTGCGGCACGTTTCCTTTGTGTGTTGAGTTTGCGATTGTCCAGCTGTGACGGTGAGGCTGGGCGCTCCTACTGTATGTGTTTACCACTGGTCACTGGTAACTGTGTGATCCATCATCCACACAGTCTGTTATGGATGGTCTTTTTTGTGGAGGAGAGGTCCTTTATTTTGGACTATTGTATCTGCCGCCGCTCTTTGCAAACTAAGTTGTGTGGTTTTTTTGTCTGTGTGCACATGTGTGTGCTCTATCAGTATAACAGCATCTTTAGTAATCAAAGTGCATTCTCTCTTTCAGCTCAGCGAGGTGTGTGTTAGCGTGTCTGTATTGATTCAGTCAGTATCTATGGGCTCTATGTCTCATTTTGTGTGTTGCTATCGCCAAGTGTGTCAGTGTGTGTGTGTGTGCGTCTGCTACCTGAACACTTGCGTATTCGCGCCATATCTGCTTGTGACTCTGTGTGTTTACTGTGCATGTACAATCCATTACAATCTGTGTGCTTCTGTATCTGACAGTCTGTGCATGCATGTGTGTGTGTGTGTGTGTGTGGATGAGTGTGTGCGTACGAGGAGTAGTATTCCCTGGGCTGCTAGTTATAATGTTTCTGGGGGTGATGGGGGGAACTTGAAAGCCCTGCGCTGCCCAAATCAAAACTAACAAGGAAATGATGGGGGCTCCTTTATCTCCTCTCTGGCCTGGGGGGCCGAGGGGGGCGAGAGCGGGAGATTGGGGAGGGAGGGAGGGATGGAGGGAGGAGGAGGGAGGAGGGAGGGGTGGGGGTGGGGTGCAGCCTGGCTTCCTCTTTGATTTGTAAAAAATGCATTACCTCCGAAATCAAACGGAAAATTACTGCGCCGAAGCAAAACACACAGACCAGGAGAGAGAGGGAGAGAAAAGGAGATGGGTGGGGTGGGAGGGAGGGAGAGAAGACAGTGGATAGGTGTGTGTGAATAGAAAGGAGGTGGGAAAGAGGAAAAAGGAGGATTCACCTGTATAGATACGCTGTTGGATAGGAAAAGGGAGGATGGGTATGGATTTTGAGGCGGTGCGTAGGTGGTATGAGAGGTAGCCGGAGAGGCCCTGACAGATAGGCGCACCCATATATAACATCCTCGCAGGAGACCAGCTTCTATACATGCCATGGATCAGCAGAATATGCCAAATGCAACATACGATGCAGTATTGATGACCTAATGCCCACAGGGAAGAGGAAAATTATAGATCACTACCTCGAACACAAAGATTATCTTATTTTTTAAAGACCTATACCTGTGTCTGCAGAGGCCCCTTGCAGATTTTCAGGTTAGAAATCAACATTTTGATGCAGATACATACCTTTTGAAATAGAATATGTTATAATTGCGCCAAGGCCGTGGCGTGTCTTGGTATTATAGTCGTACAGTGAATACACAATGAGCCTTGTTAGACTCTACTTGTGCTATTTCATTGTTTTGTGGTAAAGCCGAGTTGAAAATGAGAAGAGAAGACTTGTGTGAAGAACTACTATTAAATTCTAATGTTAAAACTATGTTAAAAGCTCTTGTCTGAACCCGTATGATAACTTTTCACTGGTTAGATGGGAAAGTGCAAACCAGAGAGCAAGACTCTGAGAAAAGGGATGAAAAATCTAGGATTGAGAAAACGAATGAGGAAAAAAAAGTGCGAGTGAGCTGGAATGAGCGCCAATTCTGTACTCGAAGACAAGAAGGAGCGACCTGAAAACAAGATGAAGATAGGGAGGAAAGAGCGAGAAGGGCCACAATCCAGAGACTAGACAGAGAGTGGGAGAGAGGGTGTGATCGAGTGAGTGAGAAAGAGAGAGAGAGAGAGAGTTAGTCAGAGAGAGAGTGAGAGAGAGAGAAATGCCTGGAGTTAGCAATAATAATTTATACAAACACACCTTAATAATTCACGTTCCATTTCAATGCTGGAGGGAAAATCCAAAATTCACAGAGCATAATTAAATAGAGGCAGAGAGTGAAGGGAGAGATAGAGAGGCCAGCATTAAAGAAACCAGTGTAGCAGCAGGGCATCTCTTCCATCTGAGCTTTGTAAAACAACCCTGATGAAACTGTAATATCCAAACTAGATCCCGTCTCTCAGTCCCGATGCTCGTCATGGAAACACAGAGATCTCCTTACCTACTCCCGTCAGCAGATGTCTATGCAATTATTTACGAGACATTATTATTAGCTGCTGCAGAATAAAGCAACGCCTGTTATTGTTTATGGTGTGCTCATACTGCTGACTGTCTCGCCTTAAAAATGATTTGGAAGCGGTTGTGAGAGACTGAAGATCAACAGTTTGTGGTGGTTTCACATGGGGTGATTAGCTGGGTTTGCCGAAAAGGATAGTGTGAATGGCAAAAAGAAATAATACGAAAACAAATTTGGATTGTTTCCCAGTGTGAAATATTCCAGTTATGATCAATTCACCACCAGAAAAAAAAATAGAATAAAAAAATATGAATAACAAGTAATGCAGCTGCAAAAATGTTACGTGCTACCAGACATACAATGGCTCATTGGGGCCATCAGTTAGTGTTACATTATATAACTTATGTTTATCATTTTTGTGTATTACTTTATTTCATCTGAAATAACTCTACATTTGTATTTGTAGCCGTATTGATAATAATCCATTTTGCGGTCAAGCACTCCTAGTTCTTGTGATTTTATAATCTCCACTCATATGGAGTTATAAGTAACTGTTTTTACATTAAAGCGCCTTTTTTTTTTTTTTTTTTACTGCATCAGCCCACTTCTTCAACAGTCCCTTTAATTTCTCCCTTTCATAAATGTGCTATAGGGATGTCCACTGTGTTGCATCAGACACAGCCTCCAGTGGCCGCACAAAGATCACATCCATCAAACACCTGATATCTATCAAAAACATATGAAACATAACCCTGTCGTATTTCAGGTATGTTTTTCAGCCCATATTGCACCCTCAGATCTTTACGCAATACCTTCATTTTCAGGGTGACTCGTTTTTTCCCACCAATTTCAACCAACTTCACACCCTTTAAACTCATTCCTCCAACTCGCCAAAATAAATCAGCAAGGCCTGTGTAGTCTGACTTTAATGAATGTTTTCCTCTGAAACAGCTCTCCACTGGTTTTCATGATTTAGAATGTAAATGTGCAAGATAAATAGCCACCGCTGACTTTGACTCACTGTCTTTCCCCTCTCTTCCACCTCTTTCTTGTGTTTCAGGTGTTGTGGAGGCATGGACTGTAACTGCGTCAGTGATCTGCTGCTCCCCCCGGTGCCCACCCTCTGGACGCCAGGTCAGTCCCGTACTCGTGTCAGCAGCTCCTTTGAGGCCGTTTCAGTTTTTGGGAGGATTAGAGGTGTTGTTATAACTCTGCTTTGTTGCATCAGGTCTGCCACAAGACATATATTTCTTTCTGAAAAAAATCTTTTCGCCAATGTCTCTGAATGTATTTCTGAAACTGCACCTAGGTGTACAAATTGGATGAAATTGGCCAGCCATCACTTAAGAAATACAGTTATGAGAGTACTTGAAAAACAATATTGTTAAAAAAAAACATAATAAAGTAAAATCATTACAGAAATGTTTCAAAACTATTTCTATTTAAAGACAGTGCCGAACTCATAACACACAAATGAAAGAAAAATACCCGCACGCTGGCACATTTTTGGCCAAATTATGTATCTGCTTCTAATTTGTTACATGTCCTCAGTGTTTCAATGAGACTAGTTAGAGCCAGGGTTATTATAGGTTGAGCAGCCTAATGCAATTGGATGTAAGTGCAGTCAGCCTTTGGAATTCAGACTCAAGTAGCATCAATCAGATCTCTCCCAGAGAGCTGTCATCATCCTGCTGACCAATCTGTTGAGGCTAGAGGGCATTAGCACAGACTAACATTGCTCAAGGCACGTGCTGTGATATTAAACACATCATCCCTCGCGTCCATCACTTATCAGTCATCCGGACAGCAATCCCCCTGGCAAGCGTCAGGACAAACGATAGGCCCGAAACCCATCCTCCCGCTTTCCTGCTCCCTCTGCTTAGGCATTGCCTTCCCAGACTGGGCCTACAAGCCCGAGTCGAGCCCCGGCTCCAGACAGATCCAGCTGTGGCACTTCATCCTGGAGCTGCTTCAGAAGGAGGAGTATCAGGGGGTGATCGCCTGGCAGGGAGACTACGGAGAGTTTGTCATCAAGGACCCAGACGAGGTGGCCCGGCTGTGGGGGATAAGGAAATGCAAACCTCACATGAACTACGACAAGCTGAGCAGGGCGCTGAGGTACGCCACAGTTTACACACAATCTCTTGGCATCATCAGACAGCACCTACACTGTGAATAACACCAGCAGCTATCATTATCTAATAAATCAAAGTGTTTATCTTTCTTTACATAAGCCGACACAGTGTTTACTGTTGTTGAACTGAATCTACACTTACATCTCTCTTCTTCATGTTAGTAAAAATGGAAAGATGAAGACGAGGCTTTTCCTGGAGAATGTCGATAGCCCTCAATTTTTTCTTATCTGTGCACATCCTGATGGAAAGTTCACCACTGAGCCGCCAAATAAAAAATTCAATAGAGATTTCAAAATTAAGCCCCGATGTGAAATTGCTTGGACTTCCTGAGAATGCACAACAGAAACAAAAGTGCTTGGTGCAAAACTTGCCAGTGATGATTATTAGCAACAGCCTTGGTGCAATGTCCTGGGTGGAGGTCTGGCCCACAGCCATTGTCACATCATCAAAAATGCTAAAATATCAAACTAATCAATTAACATTCATCTCAAAGTGCCATGCCGATCTAATTTGGAGTTACAGTTCACTATAGTGTCTATGAGTAGTTTATATTACCTTCATTTTTATATGCGTGCTGAACCTACAGATTTTAACAGTTATAAACATTTCAGTACCAAACCCAACTCGACATCCAGTGTCGTATATAGATCCTTTAAGTGCTGTTGCCCCCACAGCTCTAACATAAATTTAAAATAATATATAGACTGTAACGTTTTTGAGGCAACATAGTAAAAAGGGACTATTTCCAGATGGGCCATTTTCAGCCATATTCACACACAACACTATGATCATAAATATATTTTTCACAGAATAAATAAAATGGCTTCTACAGAGGGAATAAAAATGAAGTCTGAAATCTAAAACTACAGACTACAGAGGCCGGTATGCAGATGCCAATAGGAATTATGTGAATGACAGATGTAATCTAAATGAATAGCAAACTTAAAAATGTATTGGCTTGTCACTTTAATCTCATAATATAATAGAAATGAAACTGAAAGCTAACACATTTAGGTAAAAACTAGTCAAAATGTAACATAATTTTTGACTGCATCCTTTGGGCCATGTGTCTCTAGTTTATTTTCTTTCTATATTGTGATTTTTTTCCTTCCAGTTTCTTCATATCCTCTTATCAAAAATTTTTAAGCCCACAATTTGCAGTCTCCCCCATCTGGTGTGGAGTGTCATTAAACGAACAAGCCTCGAGTCACAGCGATTATACAGACATTTTCTTGCAGCGCCATGTTCAGTCGTAGTTCAACAGCAGTTCGATTTTGCGCGAGCTCCATTTAGTTTCTACCATACTGGTGCGTTTACACTCTGTACCCTCAGCCTTATGCGTCACCCCTATCCCATCCCACCCACACCCAGTTTTCTTATGCAAATGACACTACCCAGACTTGTTCCCCCACCCCACCCCCTCCTTCTGCTTTCCTTTGGCCTCCTGTTAATGGGGGCTGTCGTCAGGGTCTAATTGTTATGAATTGGCTGGGGCCACAATTAGCCTTCTTAATTAGCCTCACTTAATTGCTCAATTAAGGGCCACGGCACAATTGCCACGCAAAGCAAAACACGTACACATCATTGCGCTGGGCCCAACCGCTGTGGATACATGCTGATACACACTGCTGTGTTTGTTGATGTACTATGACTGCATAATGAGGCCCTGCTTACCAATATTTAATGCTGAGGTTGTGCAATGTACTGTGTTTGGGGCACACACCGTGGTCACTTTGAAACAAAGAAATTTCAACATGGCAAACAGTGATGTCAAAGATTAAAACTCCGATCTCGCCATAACCAGTCTGCAGGTTTTTCAATTTGCTGCATCCCTGTTGCCCTCCTTCCCCTCTCTCCTTACCTGAACACACAGCCCCTACCTGAGCCAGATGGCACCGCATTTTGCCTTTTCCATTGAACAACCTGGCATCCTGGCAGACTGTAGATTGTGGCACCTCTGTGGGTGGCACAGGAAACTGGCATGACGACGACTTGACATGCCCAGCGGGAGACACCTGAGGTCGTTACCATGGAGACGTCTCTTGTTGTCCCACCTCTTTGTGAATCGCACTTCGCTGCTGGAAACTGTGACAGCTTGTTGAGTTCATGTGCGCATCAGCTGGGCTGAATATCGCTGGATATTTTTCAGTGCAGACACTGCTTCTGATACTTCAGATTAAATGCCAGGTTGAAGACTTTCTTTTCAAGTACATATTTTCATTAAATGAAAGCACATTTCATTATTCATTAGAGCAAATTATTAACTGACATGAACTTGACATGGTTTTTTAAAAAATAAAACCAATTAATTTACTCAGCTCTCACCCCTGTATTTTTATATATTTATATATTTATTTTTAAAATGTATCAGAGTTCAATATTTTTAAGCCTTTTGAAACTATTTGGTATCTTTTCTTTCATGCAGTGAATTTGACACAATACCAAAAATCAATACAGTATTATTTTTGAATTGATGAGTGGTCCTGTGTATCACAGAGCCCAAACTGTTGTGTTCATGTGTGATGCCTGCTGTATGTGATGGGTGCACAACCTTTGATTGGCTCGGCGTGCAGAGGTTTAACTTCTGACTTGTTGTCTGTTAACAGGCGAATAAAAGTTGCCTTCGTAGAATCATATTGTATTGAACTGAGGCAGCCAGACGTGAATTGATTGGTGGAAGGAGGGGGTAAATAAAAACAGTGGGAAATCAGCATATCTCTGGCCCTACAGGACGAGAGTTGTTTATCTTTGCTTTGTGTTCGGGATGAAACAAAAAACCTTGATGTGAGCATTATATTAATCCTTTCCTCCTCTTTTCCTCTTCCTTTTTCCCTTTATCCTCTCATCTCACTCCCTTCCTCCTTTGATATCCTCTCCTTTGCAGGTACTACTACAACAAGCGCATTTTGCACAAAACCAAAGGGAAACGTTTCACCTACAAGTTTAACTTCAGTAAAGTGGTGCTGGTGAACTACCCCCTCCTGGACATGGCCAACTCTCCCTTCTTGTTGGCCCAGAACCACTTCAACGGGGGCTCCACAGCGCCCGACTGCAGCCCAGAGGTATGGAGGGGAGGATGGCGAGACTGTGAGAGGGAGGGATTGATGAAAGGATTAAGGGAACGAGGCAAGGCAGGAAGACAAGAGGCAATGTACTAGGCTAAAATATGGGGGACAGGACCAGCAAAATGACTCATCTTACACATTATTTTTTCTTTTTTTGTTTCCTTTTACAATGAGCTACATATTCTTCAGTAGCATTCATTTAATTCAGTAGCCGGAGAATAATGAAAAATGTATTATATAAAGGGAATAAAAAGGAGAGACAGAGGAAAAAAGAAGAGAGGATAGTGGGACATCATAGCCACAACTTAATTGTTTATTAATAGTTAATTTAATTCACGTAACTGAAATCCATTTCATTGTAGTTCCCAGGCTCCTGCTGCGCCTTTTCCTTTTAAAAGAAGACGAGTTGTATTCATCATATCTATCTTTTATTCACTGTCTCTAACGGAAGCCAGTGATCATAATAAAATAGAATTCACTTATTATTTGCCCTGAGAGATTGTGAAATTTTTACAATTATAAATTGTTTCTGAATACCACAGGTGAAACATGAATAAAACTGTCCTAATTCAATTTGAAAATAATGTTATAACTTTACTGAGGGGTCCATTTGGATGCTAAGATATTTAGATAATAATAATAAAAAAATGAATCAATTTAAATGTTTCAAATTCTAGGCTAAATTATGAAAGCAACCTCTTAATTGTGTTTGTCTGAATGGTTGTAGATATTTATTGTAGAATGCGATATTTTGACTTGGATGTATGTGCCATTCTGAGTTTTTTTTTTTTTTTTTTCTCTACACAAGAACTGTTCCAGAAAGTGCACAGAACTTAAAACTACAGTAAGAGAGATTCATCCATCATTTGTCTGTGCCATCCTTTAGAGGGGATAAGGGGAGACAGATACCGAAGGAGAAAGCGGAGGGGGACGGTTTTAACTTGTCCTTAAAACAAAAGCAGACGTTATCCCCCCGTTCTCTCAACCCCATCTCCGATGGCATATCCATCTGTCATCGATTGAAAATGAAAGAAACACAAAGTAAAGGGTCGCGTCAGATCAGATCGATGCCGGGTCATTAATGCGGTTTGTTAAGCAACGCAGATCACGCAGCTTGGGAGTACAGTCTCGCCTTTCAAACTTGGGGCTGAGGAGTGACAGATACTATTGATCCAAAGTCCTACGTGGAAAAAAAAATCTCCCTTGCTCCCTTGATTCTGCAAGATTCAGCTGCTCCATTTATTTCACCCGTTCTCCTCCTCACTTATTTTAAGACACCTCCATGCACACAACAGATGGAACGCACACTGCAGTATGCATGCAGGCATTCATACATGTGCGCAGCCACACTGCATCCTGAACTGATACCATTCTCTCCTTTTTGTCCTTTCACACTCCACCCTCCATGTGCGGTCAAAAAGTGTCCCACAATCCCCCTCTTTCTCCTCATTTATCCTTTGTACCCACACTCTTAATCGCTGGCCTCCATTTGACTCTGTACTCTTCCTGCCTTTGAGTCTCTGAGCCTCTGCGTCCTCCTACCTCCCTTTCCTTCGGGTCCCATGGCACCAGCTTTTATCCTGTCCTTGCTGCGACTGTGTCACTGCTTGCATCACGCTCTGCAGGGTGCCGCTTCTATCAGATTTACCCTACACAACACACTAACACCACAGGAGGCTGGCTTTATAGGAATACATGTGCTCCATTTTGGGATGAAGTAGTTGTAGTATTTTTCGTATGGAATAAACACTGCACTGTCATTCTCTGCTTTTTCTGTTCCTCTCACCCTCTCTCTCTTTCTCTCTCTCTCTTTCTCTCTTAGGCCCTACAGTCCCTGTTTCCTCGTTTGCCAGACTCAGGCAGAGGGACTTCCTTGTTTGATCGAGGAACCACGGCACCAGGGCCAGAGGGAGACAAGCTGAGGCTGGACACATTCCCCTTCCTCAGTTCAGGTGAGCTATATCCCATTAGACAATAAGAGTATGTGGGGGGAAAAAAAGAAGAAGAGCTGTGCAGGTGGGTTGTGACAGAAATTGAGAAAATGTGGAGAAATAAATCAAACAAAAGCAGACAAGTCGGCACTGATGGAAAAATCTAAATTTAGTTGGCAAATTCAGAATTTCTAAAGCTCCCACAGACGAGAACTGTCTTTGAACGCATTTAAAGAGGGGAGGTGAGGCGTATGGAGTATGTACAGAAAGCGAGACGGGCTTGAACAAAGAGAAGAGAGGAAGATGGAGGAAAAGGAGGAGAGCAGGGAGAAGAATGAGGATATAGGGAGGCATGAAAAATTTTTGTTAAAGGAAATAAGAGAGATGGCTGTCCCATTACAGCCTGCGGTAAGGTTGTCCTTCAGGTGCAAGAGGCCAGGTTACCCTGTGAATTATGCATATCAGCAGTGGTTAGAGCAACTTGGAAACTGAAGGTTGAAAAAAAAATCAGCCGCAGTGTCAGTACGAACCCTCTGCTTCAGCATGTGAGTGGATGTTTGATTCGTGCGCCGGCACAGCATGGATTTGTGTATGTTTGCCTCTGCCTTGCTTGATTATATATGTGTGTTTATGCATCTTCCTTTGTTTATATTTCGGTGCACATTTCAGTGCCGCTGCATCAGAATGTGTGTGAATGTGTGTCTGCTTACTCTGCAGAGCCTAGTGAGTTAGTGTGTAAACAAACATGCATGTACTCACACACACAGGCACACACACACGAGTACACACACATGCACTCCCCATCACACAACCTGAACCCCCCCTCCACCCCAACTCTGTTTGTCCTCAGGTCCTATTCCCCCCTTCTTCCCTTCTCACCCTCCTCTCCCTCCCATGTGTCCCCGCTGTCCTAATCCCTTCCCAGGCAGGAAGGCCCTAATTGAGGGTGCAGGCTTCAGTTTGTGGCCTGTGGGCGCCCATTACTGTGTTTTCATAAGCAAGTGAGGCCTGCCTGACTGATTCAATATTCATGTGTCTGCCAGCTACTCCTGGCCCAGCACACAGAGACTTCACCACTGTCAAATTAGCCCTGCATAGTAAATGACAGAGTGAAAGAGAGAGGGAGAGAGTGAGGGTGAGAAATAGTGAGGCTGAGAGAGAGGGGAGAGAGGGAACAAGAGCGAGAGCAAGAGCGAGAGAGAGTGTGAGAGAAAGAGGGAGAGAGAATCTTTGAGTTGGTTGTCAGTTGGAAGGAAGTACAGTGGGTTGAGAGGCAATGCCTTTGTTTGCTCATTAAAATTGAATTTTCTGCATCACCTCATATTTAGCTTCTTTTCTGTTGTCAAATGAAGAAAACTCAAATCAAACACAGTGTATTATCTTATTTGCTGTGCCTTAGGTTTTTTGCCTAATTTAAATGGATACATTGGCATCTCAAAACACTAGTGTGGATCAAGAGATGGTCACATTGCAGGTTTGCTTTCCGTCAGTCACTTAGCCTCTGGAAGCATATGGACGAGTTTCTAATGCAGTCATTTATTATTTCATTTATTATTTCTCACTTGGAGAAATATTGATGACATGGCTGTCACCACTATGACAAACAGCAGCACTGCATTCACAACAGTGAAAGAATTCTTGATTTTTTTATTTTTCTGAACCCAAAGAAATGAAAACATCCACTGATGGATGTGAAATCTGTTGCCACGTCGGATTATTTTTAGAAGTTTTGCTTATTCCACTGCAATGCAGAAGCTTTGTGTTCACCTCTGGTTTGCTTCAGTTTGAAGTGGGTCCGCTACATAGTACTGGCATGCATAAATGAACCATCACTTTTTTGTGTGTGTGTGTTGAAAGCAACCATGCCAGAATTAGCCCCTGTGGCTTCTGATTAGAATTGCTAATACCATTGAGCATAATTAGTGAACATTCTTGGATGTTGTATGTCAAGAAACCTTTGGCCCTTCTCAGAACTAACCTCCGTCTCTGGATCTTCTCTGTCCTAGGTGCCCCGTGCTACTCGAAGCCCCCGTCCCTCTTGGGCCCTTACCCTCGCAATCCACCCTTTGACTACCCCTGGGGCTTTAACCCCTACCTCCCAGGGGCCTTCTCCCTCAATAACTGCCCCAAATTGCCCCCTGGCTCCCTCTACCCCTCCCACTTTTACCCCAACCCCTTGCAGAGCAGCCTCTCCCAGCTGCCTCACCCCTTCTCATCCTTGCTGCCCCCAGGGGAGGCAGGAGGGGGTGAGAGGGGAGCGGCAGGACAAACCGGAGGGACAAATGGCACGGCGGGTGGCCAGCCAGCCCGAATCTGCCTCCCACCCTACCCAGGGAGCATGGCGCTAGGCCGGACGGACATTGGTGCTTCGGTGGGGGAAAGGGAGCGGGTGGAGACCAATCCTCCCAGCACGGGGTTGAGTATGGGGCTGGGGCTGGGGCTGGGGCTAGGGCTGGGGAGTGTGAGCCTGGCAGCCGGGACAGGGACAGGCCAGCAGAGCCCCTCGGAGCGGAGAGGAGGGGTGAAACAAGACCCAGAGTCGGACTCGGACCTGGAGATCACGGATCTGAGCGACTGCAGTTCAGAGAATGAGAACGAGCATGAATTTGGCATCGGCAAAGAATCCAGGCTGGCGAACCGATCGCAGATCCTGTCGGATGGAAAGAAAGGGGGAGTGCTGCCACCCCTCTCCTCCTCCCTCCCCCCTCCAGTGTCCCCGCATCCTCTGAAGAGCCTGATGCCCATCACTCCTCCGCCTCCGTCCCTTCCTCCGTCCCTCTCCCCTTCCATGGGTCTGCATGAAAGACACAGGGAGACAGAGACTCTCAAAATGATTCACAGCTAATACATTCTCTAACGTGTCCACCATCTCGCCAGTCTACTCTCTGCGTACCTCTCTTTTTCTCTCCGTTCATTTCTCAGACACTGATGTGCTTTTTAGTCTCAGCTTGCAACTTGTACATTCACTGTTCCCCATTCTGTGTTGATAGACATTTTCCACAAAAGAAAGCAGTTATTTTCTTGGTTTCTGAGATTAGCGTTTCCCTGTTTCACTGTTGCTTTTTCTGTCTTGCTCTTTAACTTGCATACAGTCCACTCTACACTACTGACCGATCCATCTCAGTGTATAGGGTGCTCACTGTATATGATACTGGCCTTCTGTTTCACCATCTCGTCCTTTCTGTTTTGATCTCCTACACCAAATTATTGCTCCATGGTTTGTAGACTTGTTTTACGCTTTGCCAGCAGTACTCTACAATTTGTTGTATGCTACTGAGCTATGACAGAGGGCAGTGAGGTGGTAAATTACAACGTAGCATTGCCTACCTTGACAAACATTAACAAACAACATCCCTATACTAACAGAACAGAATAACAAATAATGGTCAAATCGATCCAATTTTACAGATTTGTCCTGTAATTCTTCAGATTTAGAGTATATCACAGTATGTCTTTTAAGACATAGTCAAACATTGCCACCTAGTGGTCCTTTCAGTCAGTGTCTCCTACAATTAAATCTCATCTCCGTAATCTTGAGAGATTTCAGCCCCTGAGTCAATTTTGCACTTACTTGTTTCATTAAATATTATGTCTTTTTTTCTTGCAGAATTATTTGAATGGTAAAATACATATATCAAATTGTGTATAACTGCAGTGGTCTTTGGCTTTTTTGTTTTTGTCCTGTTTTTTCAAGTATTTCCTGCATTTTTTTCCAAAGGGAAAGAAAAAGAGAGTAGAGGGAGCTCGGCTAATCTAGAATTTGTATGAATATTTCTGTGTATATATTTTATTATGGTGTACATTATATTTAATTATTATTCACTATTATAAAATTTAGCTGTATTGTTGTGATTTAATTCAGTATTTAAAAAAATGTTGGAAAAAAGATAAACCTAGGTGTATTAAAGTTTAAATTATTAATGGCAGAAGATCTGCACTCTGAAGATGTTTTTCTATGATAAGGACAGTTCACACTGGGAATTGTCTCAGATTTTCTCAACCCCAGTTAATTGTGCCCTTTGGTCATTTTGCCAGATGCCCTATGTATGAACCCTTTGGGTTTAAAATATGCCGGTAGACTTATTTTTATAGTTAGCATTCACCCAGTGTAACTGTACTGTAATTAGTCAAATGTGAATAATATTGGTCTCTGCATTTTCTTTAAATCCTCCTTCCAAAATCTGTTGTTGATTATTTTTCAATCAATGCTTTTTATCCATGCCAGCGGCAGGGCAATGGGGTTTGCTTGAGGACATTAAAAGTGAAAAAAAGGAAAAAAAAAAAAAAAAAAAAAGAAGAATAAAAAAGCTGTTTATCTTTGCTCTACCCAGAACTAATGACCCACATCCTTTGTACAACCCTGTCTTTCAGCACAGAGTGCAATACTAGCCCATATTGTACAGCTTCATAGCCTATGGTTTGTCAAACAGTGGCGGTATACGATTAGTTGTGAAAGCTCTATTGTAAAGTTAATGTAAAGCTCTATGTTTGTTGAGTTGCTACAGGAAAAGCCTCCAGTCATCTCTGTATGGTGTACACCAACAGCTGTAAATACCGTTTCCTTTGTGTGTGTATGTGTGTGTACACATCCAAAATGGCACTGCAGTGGTTTTACCTGTCACCTCTCTTTGTTTTACTGTAAAGAGGAAAAATGGAAAGTGCAAAAAAGAAGAAAAGATTAATATCTTCAAAAGCAATAAACATTATTCTGGATAGTGTACTGTTGTCGAAAGTCAGTTTATTGAACAGATTTGTGGAGTGAATCGATGACAGTGAACAACAAAAGGTAAGATGACACTTCCCTTTGTAGGCTTGTTATCACAACCGTCTGTTGTCACATTTCCATCATTATTTTTTAACTCAGTTATTTACACCACCAAATTCTTGTTAGCACAAAGGGAGCCATATCATTATTACCACCACAACTGTAAAACCATAATATATAGGATATATATACTATAGTACTCATACTATAACACACATTAGACAGCAGGGATAAAAGCAGCATTTTTTCTGTGATTATTTTAAATCTCTTATTAGAAATGTGTTGGGACACAACTCACACTCTGACTGCTAATTAATTTACATTTCATGTCTGTTTGTCAGTTCTGCCTGGACACAGTTGTTGCTGCAGCAGCGAGCATCAACATCATCAGTAGTGGTTTTAATTGTGCAGTTGTGGGAAGGATTTTATTCCCAGAAATTATGGCAATGATGATGCAAAAGTTTTTGCATCTGTGCTAAGCTGTCTTTTCTGTGTGTCGTAAATTGATTTGCATGTTGTAATCAAGTAGCTATGTTGTGGAAATGACTGAATGGACTCTTAAATCACTTTATCTGAGCTCCAGAGCTAAATTACGAAGACAGAAATATGAAATTTGAGATTGACATTATCATAGCATCTGCCATACACTCATGTTAAAATAAGCCTTACTTTCCCCCACTGAGCACTAATCTGAATTCTTTGCAAAATGGGCACAGCAATCAAATAATCAGACCTTGGATGACTGATAATGTAATGTACAATTTGTTTTGCTGATATTGTTATGCGTGTGTAAATATTTAAAAAGGTCCACATAAATAAATAGCCTCAAAAACAGTCTCTTGGCAATAAATCACATACAATTAGCTCTGAATTTCCTGTATTTAGAGATGATACTGCAAAACACTAAATACGCATTAACCCAGTGAATTTGTTCCTAATTTGGTTTATTAAGCATGTGTTTTATTTTGATTTCATTCCTGCTCTCTCCAGTTGATAAATTATACAAAGGTCAGGTTGAATTACAAGCTGTTAACAAAGTCACAGTACGTTTTTCAATAATATAATAATGATGACGATAATGATAACCTTTATAAGGAGGGCACCAATGAAAACAGTGTTACACCGTGCTTTACAAGGTTTGCAAGAAATAGGTAAGCAAGAAATGGGAAATTGTAGCCGAATAAAAAAGGCTAAAACACTGACAAATGCAAAAGCTGTGATGCTGCAGGTTGATCATTCAAACAGAGGCCGAGAAGATAAAACTGTGATGTGCTAACTCACAAACCGTGATGATACAGGACTACAGGACTGTGCACTAGCCACCTAATCCAGCTGTTACAGGGGTGAGCGTATGAGTGTGTGGATGTCGCTGAGGTTGTCAGACGGTGTCCCCTATCACAGGCGCTCACTGACCTGGACCCACAAAACCTCAAGAAGACCCCACAGTGCACTCCAGCATCAGCAAACCCAACACACTTGTACCTCTGCTACCCGAGGCCTGACCCCGTCATATACAGTACAAGAAGTGTGTGTTTGTGTGAGTGTGTGTGCAGGTTGGATTTAAGTGGTGGCTGGGTTTAGGCTATGGACAGCTGTGACAGTGAGGAATGGAAAGTCGAGAGAAAGCCCAAATGTCTTTCCCTGTTGGAGATTTTTTAGTGTTGAAGGAACTCATTACACTCTGTCAGTCTGTAATGCAAACATTGTTATCACAGAATGAGAAAATAGGCCCAAATAAAGATCTTATTGTCTTATAATACAACAGCAGTTCAGCTACCCTGAGTGTCCAGTAAGAAACATAAAGGGCTTCCTGGGTAAAACACAGTGTTTATGTGGAATTGTTATGAATCATTAGAGTAATATACTTTGCTGAGGCAGGGCCAGGTCATGTCTACATTTGTCCACAAGGTGGCGCAGTGAGGCCAGACTGGAGAGGAAGCGATCAGGCACCAAACGAGCGAGACCTACAGCTGTACCGTAAACCAAAGCAGGAACAAAGTTTCAGTTTGAGCAATGAACTGTGTAAACATTTGCCATGATTTCAGGACAAACAGATTTTATAAGCATGCGAGGGTAATTAGATTAGCGCGCGCGTGGAGACAGGCTGCACGGGGGTTTGGGCAACACACGGCCTATCGCCCATATGAAGCCCATTATGGAAAAGCCATTCAGAAAGGATATTGAAGTAAAATAAATGACATGTTATGAGTCTTTGCTGTCGAGGAGTCAGACACTAACCTACTAAAGCCAAATACAACAGAAAGTAACATTCATGCACCCCATGCTACTCCAGTTCATCTGTCCCGGATGCTAATATTGACGATAACAGAGAGAAATCAGGAATATGAAACACATGAAGCTTCACTTGTGTCCGTGTAACTTTTATAGCCAAATAAAAATATAAAACTCAGGGGCTCATTTGAACTGAGAATTGTTTTATTGCTGGCAAGGCCGTGGGCATGTGTGAATGGTAACACTCAAGGCATGTTAAACAGTCTTAAAATGCTAATATATAGGCCTAGCTTTGATAAAATGTGGGGGGCATTAGTATGGATTATAGGATACATGCCCTAACTCCTCTAAATATATTCAATATGAGTGTCGGCTCTGTCACCGAGGGGACTGGTTACTGTGTAACACAGTGCGGAAACAACCCATTTCGACTTTTTTTCGCTTGACAGTCTAACAGGAAGACCCAGGCGGAAAGTTACAATATTACCAGTTTTTATGTGCGACTGGACGTATTTTACTTGATTGATAATAAAGACCAAATATTGCCATTTATTGTAATTACTTGACTTGCTGTCTGGGAATCCGGCGTGGGAAAAAAAATTGCATTTGGATGTGTACTTCCGCGTACAATGTTTTTTTCCACTGACACACGACAACTTTCGAACAGGAAACCTTATTAGACGTTTTGTCTGTCGTTTTCTCTCTATCTAGAGGTGAGTATGTCGTTTTAACGTTATGCAAATGGTTGCCGTTGAGGGTATTTGGACTTTGTGCGGTTTGTCTGGCTTATTAAGATGCCTCCGGGAATATTTGGTGTATCGAGAGAAATCGGCTTTTATCCCGAGCAGCAGACAGCAGCGTCCGGATGGAGAAACGCTGTGTTTGGCTGAAAATGTGGCAGCAACCCCATCTCGTCTTCTCTGAACTAAAATCGGAATATTAATCTATCGATAACAGATACGGCGCTATAACAAATGTTCGGCTACCTCATATATCCTGAATTATGTGATACAAGCCTGGAAGTTACAGTTGTGTGGGTGTAACAACTTCAGGTAGCTGTTGAACCGTCTGCATTTTCTGTCAAAGGGCTACATTTTTACGGCTGATTTTTTTTTTTTTTTTTTTTTTTTTTTTTAATATCCCAAACTACAAATCATTATTCCTAAAGGGAGTTGTTCTGTGTGTGGTCCTCATAAGGACTATTTATAGTGACCTTGTGCTAGTTTATGGTATTTTTTATCTCCTATGGTGTAGTGTCCCTCTAAAATTTATTACAGGATTACTAGCTATTGAATAGGAACCTGCTGCTGTCTGTCTTGAGTTGTTTGTGATTTTTTTCAGCTCTGTCCATTTGATCCAAGCCTCCTTTGCCAGTGTGATCAGACAGACTTAGATAATCATGACCAATGGGTAGCCATATGGTATGTTTTTTTTTTTTTTTTTTCATGTAACTTTTTGTTTATTTGTCAACATTGTGTTTCTACTTCATGAAATAAGGCTACAGACAGTGGCTACAGTGTGATTGGAGTCCCTCCCATTTCTCTCATCTCCTCTACCCTCCCCCACATGTCACACCCCTCACTCATCAAATAACCTAAATATGGTGTGGGGTGTGTGTGGGTGCGTGGGGGTCAGGGCAGACAAAGCTCAATAAATTGGGTCTACATGTTATTGATTGCCTGCGTGTTTCCCCCTTATGAAATTAGTTAACATATTGACTAGAGAAAAGATGGGAATTAGAGCACGCGGAGCTATTCTCACAGCAAGTAAAACTCCATCCACGGTGCTTTATTAGCAGACCGTAATCATCAGCCGCTCATATGAGGCTGGAATACCAACACTGTTGGTTGTGTGCCTGTATGGCGTCATGTTTTCTCTAGATGGCGAACCCGTAAAACAAACAGCAACTTATCTTTTAAAAATGCCTGTTTTTTGGTTTTTTTTTTTCGTATTTGTGTCTCCACAGCCCCCAGTCCTATGTGGTTTTTAGTCTGTAAGCACAGGTTCTGCAGAGCTAAACACGTAATTCCAGTTAGTGCTGATATCGATTAGAGGTGCTGGTTATTAGACTGTGCCATGTGTCTGTTGAGGGCGGTTGCAGATGGCGGTTTGAGGGGTTGTGATGTGTTCCCAGCCAGCCAGCCAGCCAGCCAGCCAGCCAGCCAGCCAGCCAGCCGCTGCGCCCCAGAGGCCCCATGTGAAGCAGGCCCTGCCACTTCCTGTCTCGCTCTGTTAGACTAGAGGAACACCACACAGCACTTGTCATCTCTTTCTCTCTCTCTCTCTCGCTCTCTTTCTTTCCCTCCCTTTTGCATGTGCAGGCTTGTCTGGGGCCCAAAGGCTACCTTCTCTTCCTTTTAAAGGAATGTTGGCTATTTAATCTTAGTTGCTCAGCCTCCCTCCCTTCTCTCTCTCTCTCTCTCTGTCTCTCTCTCTCTCTATTGTTATAGCCCTACATAAACTCTCACACATCCCCTGTCTCTCACAGGGTAGGAAGATACAGTTGGTTAGTGCTGCAGCAGAAGTTGTTAGGCTACATAAGGGGCACCCAACAACAGGAATGACAGGTAACGGCGCCCACGGTAGCAGCGGCCAGCAGGGTCTCCTCAGGGCCCAAAGCTGGGTTCCAGGGAAGCTAATAATTTACTGTAGTTAGGCTTTGACTTCAAAGGGAGTGCAGGTATTCTTTTCTGGCTGCAGTCAGATTGACGCACAGGCAGCAGATAATGAGAGACAGAGCGGACTGGGCTGCTTCCCTCTCTGTGGTCCGGAGGTATGTTCCACTGATGAGTGGAGCTCAGAAAACGACTGATTCCTCCTGGATGAGCTCAGTGGGCGAAGCTGGCTGAAGATAGAAGTATATGTGGTGTTATGCTCTACTGCATCTGTGACAGGGATGTATCTGAACACACAGCTAATCCCTGCCTTGAGCAAGGAGACACCTTGTAAGGTGTGTCAGTATGTGTGTTTGTTGCCCTGTGTGCTTGCACGTATAAAAAGAAGTCTTAAGCACCCATGCATGTATATGGGGATGTAATGGTATGGGGTTTTCTAAATCGTTACAAGAAAGGCGCATAATACCGCTGTAAAATTGCAGTTCTGTCAGCTAAACATAGTCAGACAAGGCTCCTCTATTTGCCCACCCAGCAGGAATGTAAGTGAAGAGCAGGAAATCTGTAAGAACTCAGGCGAAACACTGATTGTTGTTTTCACCGTGAGTTAATTTCAGATTACCCG
The DNA here is from genome assembly GCF_902150065.1 of Myripristis murdjan. NCBI lineage: Eukaryota > Metazoa > Chordata > Actinopteri > Holocentriformes > Holocentridae > Myripristis > Myripristis murdjan. The sequence goes on from NC_043995.1 coordinate 22,489,311, forward strand.
TTGTAGGCTATATACACACACGGCAGAGTTAACCTGTAAATGCCACTCTTGAGTGCAGTCATGTGGTAAATGGAAAGATGCTATCAGCTCATTTACAGGGCAGTGGTTTTTGCATTAAGCTAGCTTGCAGGTATTCCAGCTTAACACAGGGAGCTCAGTGTGTTCACCTGCCAATCTCCGTCATCTCTCTGCAGTCTTTCAGGACTACCTCACACACGAGCCACACTAGACAGCCAAGACTCCCTGCATGCACTGTAAGAAATGGAAGTGTGTGTGAATGCATGTGAGGGACATGTGTGCACAGTGGTGACATCCCCAGACCGCTGAATGACGCCTTCAGTGGCAAGATGAACGCAGCCAAGATCCGTGTGTGAGTTTGGACAGTATGTGCTCTTTCACACTCAGCTGCTAATATGATGTTGTGTGAGTGTAAACCCAGACTGCAGCAGCTTGAGCCTCATACTCCCAAACAGGTAGGAAATGGAAAGAGCAGCGTGCGTCTGTCCAAGCGTGAGTCAGACTGATGGCTGGAGAGCTGAAGTGACGGAGTAAGCGTTGTGTGTGTGTGTGTGTGAGAGAGAGAGAGAGGGAGGAAAGGAAAGGAAGGAGAGAATGAGCTCTTTCATTCGAGGGGTCAGGGTGGAAAAAGCGAGAGCAGGCTGTACAGATTATGTTTACTCTGGGAGTGAGTGAAGGGGAGGGTAAGAGGGGGTGAAAGCAGCCCTCTCGTCTCTGGGACAGTGTGTGTAGGGTTAACAGAATGTGCAGACAGTATGTTGACACTCAGGTCTTTATAAAAGAACAGACGCCTTGCATGTGTTACATTGTAAAAAACATCTTAATACAGTTAGTGTATTAGGTCTGCTTTTTCTCGTTAACACACAATAATTACCTCTAGACTCCTAAACATGAAAGTTTTGGATTCCTGTTAGGTAAGGATGAATAATAATGGATAATGTTTGTTGTGTTTCAGCTGAATCATTTTTTTGGCATTTCTGTTTTACTTGATAGTGACAGACGAGAGAGACAGGGGAGAGAGAGGGGATGACATGCAGCAAAGGGTCCAGGCCAAATTTGAACCCAGGCTGCCACGGCTAGGACTTAACCTGATATGAGATACACTCTCTATCAGGTTAGCCATCAGGGCATCCCAGTTCTGCTGTTGTGATAACAAGTGATAACAAAGAGATAACAATGCAATTTTTTTTATTTATAAACTGTCAAAATTAGACATAATACATTTGTAATATGTATAATATAGTTTCTCTTAACATCACCTAACATTACCATTCAGTTGAATTGGGTGAGCATTAGTTTTCATTATTTAACATGATTTCAGATATGTAGTCATATCATGATATAAGATTGTGATATGTAGTTCAACCATATTGCCCTACCTTTAGGTTTTCAGTATGGCACCTAATCCAAAATAGAGTCATCATTTAGATTTAGATATGGGTTAAGCTGAGATTTTGGATAGGCTGGTCAATGTAGAGAACTGCTATGGTATAAAGATTATAGGCTATCTATTGATGCCTTATTAATGGGCCTAACCCAACAGAGAGAAGAATGTTGTATATCTGGATTGCACTCTAGTTGCGTTATTTTGGGAACATGGACCGAGGTGTGCTCTTGTGTGAGTAACAGGCAGCCTTTTTCAGTAACCTTTATCTTAGAAGAGGCATAGATCAGGGCAGGGTAAACTCCCTCCAGGAATCTGCAGCCCCCAGCTGAGCATCATCAGCCTGTTTGGTATCATCTTGAAATCATCTGCAAGCACACACTGGACACACACACATACACACACTGACTTATGAATGAATGAGAAGCAGTCCTCCTTGTCCCAAATGCTAATCAAAGGCCTCTGTGTTTGGCCTCAGCAATTACCCCTCCATACACACACACACACACACACACACACACACACACACACACGAGCACACACATGAACACACGCACGCATAGACACATACACACACATATGGAAGCAGTTAGGCTAAGCTGGAGGTTCACTGTGAGTTGCCAATCCATGCCAGTCGATTGGCCCTGGCCTATCAAATGTTTCCATGAAGCCAGTGACCTTTACATGGGGACAGGGAGAGAGAGAGGGCTACAGAGACAGAGATAAAGGGAGACAGAAAGCATGCAAGCATGCAAAGCAAGCTATATTTTGGACCAAAGGAATAAGGGTGGGATCAGGGCAGAGAGAGGGAGATGGAGAGAAAGTGAAGCTCAGGGGTGTGAGCACACTGTTGAAAGACTTGGTGTGTGTATGGGGCTGTGTGTTTTGGCTGTATGCATTGAGGGGAGGAGGTTCAGTTTGGAGCTACAGAGCAGTAGCTTGTTATTTGGGATGCCTTGTTACCATAATCTTCAAAATGCTTAACATACGCTTGGGGAGGCTGGCACTGAGACTGGGGGATGGGGCATTTCAGCATCATTAAAAAGCTCTCTGCTCCAAATTGACAACATGTAGATGTGGGCTGAATGCAGTGTCTGCTCAACTGAACTCATATGAAGAGAAGGTCACGGATTCTCTGCAGCGAAATACTACAGTGGGTTGCTGAGATGTAAAAGTGGTGCAGAGAATCAAAGAAATCCTTTTTAACTATAGGGAGATCCGGAGATTTGACAGTATGATTCGTTTGGACTCGTAGCCCAGGAGGGAACAACATGGTAAGTTGGATCCTGGGGAGCGATGAAAAGACCTGCCTCTGTTTTCCTTGCGCTATTGGACATAATCTTATTTTAGCCACTACGTAATGGTCGTTAAATTACATAATTGGCCCTTGTCTCCCAGGCATGAATGCACCGGCTGTCTTGGAGCGATCGTGCAAGGGGCGCTTATTTTAGGTTGTAGGTGGAGATGGAGGAGGTAGTTTGAGAGAGAGGAAACTGAAAAAAAAAAAAAACAGTAGATTCAGAGAGATGAAAAGACAAAGGAGGGATAAGATAGGGGAGGATGTGGTTGTTGAAAAGGAGGAAAAAAATGTTGAGAGGACGTATTCTCACACCTTCACCACAGCTGCACCACTCCCTCTCTCACACACATCATCTCGACACTTCCCTTGCAACCACACTGTTGTGCTACACTATCTTTGTTCAATCTCTTCTTTTCTCTTGACCCATTTAGTTTATGATGTAACTGAAATGTCAAAGGTCATTCACAGTGTACCGTCTGCTCTGTTGTTTGCTTGCTGTCAGGTCATTGAAGTGTTTTCCAGACTAAGTTTACCCTGTGTACTCCTGACGTGCAGTCTTGTGCCCTTTTACCTCATGGAGCCAGCAAGCAGACGGACCGTCACACCAGACCGTGCTATCTTGAAACATCTTATCTCTTCTAATTGATTAAAGTCTTATCTTTAATCATGTTTAGTGTGTGTAGAATAATCCGAGACCTTAGTGTTGTTGGGTTGCCTAATCTGTAGTGTAGTAATGTCTTTAAGTTGAGGCTAAGGTTTGTGTGTGTGGGTGGGTGGGTGGGTAGGCTTGGCCATTCCCAGCAGTGTGGGAACACGTGGCTGTAGCCGACAGCTTATCCTTTATTAAACTGAGGTAGCTCTGGCATTTTACACCTCAGGCCCTGCTCTAAACCAAGACACACCCCCACCAAAAATCACACACAAAAATCACACACACACACACACACACACTAACACACATATGCTAATCCATAGTGTCCATTTAGGCCATTCTTACATGTCTTCCCATTTCTGTGTGATAGAGTGCCTTCTCAGACATATTGAATATAAAGGCACGCATGCACACACACACACACACACACACACACACACACACACACACACACACACACACAGGTTGTACAGACAGTGCCTCTGGGTCTGTTTTCACAGAGGTGCTAGCTCACTGTCAGCCCTGCCAGCTGCAGCCAAGCCATTTGGTCAAGGTTGGAGGCATCTGGTTGACTAGGTGTCTTTGGCTATAGGCTTTTTGTATGTGTTTCTTTTTGTATGTGTGTGTGTGTGTGTGTGTGCGCGCGCGTGCATCGGATTCGTGCATGTGTATATATGTTTGTGCTTGTGTTTGTGTATGTTGTTATTGTGGAAGCAGATGCAAAGGTTTTGAGCTTTTCTGATCTTGGTCTATATTTGATAACTGTTTCTGGATACTTAAGCGCTTGTTAGACTTTCCAGAGTTTCTCACACTTTTGTTTCCATTCCCTGTTTTTTTTTTCTCTCTCTTTCCACTGTTGCTGCCTTGTTCTTCATTTCCTGCTGCCGTGTGTCCACTCATTTAACTTCGTCTCTCCGGCTCTCCTCTTTTCTTTCTCTCTCTCCTCTCCAGGCCCCTTGCTTTTTTCTTAATGTTTAGTCTATAGTTTTATACTGACCAGCATTATCATCATGTTTACATGGAAGTAACTGAAATTTTTTGGTGACTTAGCAGATCTGGAAAACTGAATAAAATTGGAATTGGAAATGAGAAAATGAGAATTTTGCAAAAGCCTAAAACATATGGAAAAAAAAAATTTGCTTACTATATTTGTTGAACAATTATCCAGCATTAGAGCGTATTCCCATTCAATGTCATACTCAGTGTTGCTGTACCCACCTTCTAATCCGGTCAAGATGCTGAGGTCAGGTCAATATATGAAATTAACAATGTGAAATATGTTGTAACCCTGCAGTTTTTGGCCGTGCTGCACTTCTCACCCTCTTTGTCATGTGCTCTGTTCCTCATTCCTACATCATTTAATTTCATGACTGCTGCGATGCCAACTTCCTTTTGTGGGCTGTGTGTGAGCTCATAGAAGAATAGCATTGTAGATGCCTTTGATGTAGTTTCTCTGTGGTGCTGCCTATAACCTTGCACTCGCTTTTCTTGTGTTCTTAGTCTTTTCTTCTCTCTCTCTCTCTCTCTCTCTCTCTCTCTCTCTCTCTCTCTCTCTCTCTCTCTCTCTCTCTCTTTCTCGACCTGACTTTTGTAGATAGGTCAAACAGGAAATGGTTCTGATAGCTTCCTGAGGAAATTACACCCACTTCCTGTCTGTGTGCCTCCCCATTTGCCACCTCCCTCTCCCCCCTTTTTTCTTTTGCTCAGGCGCCTTAGGGGGCAGCTGTCGGAGGAGCAGAAGGGGCTAGTAGGACCCCAGAGAATCCCCCAGTCGATGGTAATGAGGCTGTGGCCTGATGAGAGAGCCAGATAAACAGCACTACAAATGCAGCAAACTATAGCCTTTAGCTGCTGAGCTATTTTGGGACGATGGACTCATATAGAGGACAGGACATACGCTTTTGTGACCGGGTGTGATGAGGGAACAGTGACCTATGTTTATACAATGGGTCTGGGGGCCAGGTGCACCCAGAACATGGGAATGAATGAAGCTCGACTTTTATATTTTCAGAGGAGGAAGCCATAGCCTTAGCCCTCTTTCACCTACACTGAATTTTCTCTTGGTGTAAGTTTCTGCTAGCACTGGGCAATATATTGACATTATATCCATATTGTAATATGAGACTAGGCTTGGGCTGATATTCTGACAATATTGAATATTATGATATGCGTGGTAATTTTGCGGTATTTTCTACAATATTGACTGCAGTTGCAAGACACTTAAGCCTAGTTATGTTGATGACATTATTCTGAAAGGCACTGCAATTTTCAGTTTAGTGTTTGTAGCAGTGGTTGCACTTTTTAATTGTAGGATAGCATCAAATATGGAGATGTGGTGACAGGACAGTACCACCTCTCCAGTTTGCTCTTAACCACTTAAGCCTATATGGGACTAAATATCGCCTGGGATCTTGGATATTAGTGTGATTATGGCATAAGTCTTATCTTTTCTTGATTTTAAAGGCTGAATTGCAGCAAAAAAAAGCAATTTTCTGAAGATATTAAAGTGTTATAGCTGCTATTTATTACCTGTTTGGTCATTATATCCGCATTGCTGATTTTTGTTTATAGCCAAGCCTACAGGTATTTGGTTAGAGATACTATAATATTTGATTTGATTCCACATCACCTAGCCCTTGTTTGATTGACAGGTGCTGTTCCCACCTGTTACGGTATGGACAGTGAAGATGCCCACTCTGGGGTGAGCTCACAGTTTGACCGCTCTGAATCGTAATCTCTCTCTTTGTTAGGGAGGTTTTCACTAAACAGCTAATTATTTTAACAGTTTCACAATGAGATTGGGGTTTGCATAAGGGCTGGTGTAACAAAGACACAGTCATTATTAGACTGCAGCTTAACCTCTTGCTGGCCTGGTGGAAGTATGAAATGTTAACGCTGCTCTGCTGCTTTGTTGGAGTGTTTCAGTTCAAGGGGGAGAAAGACGCCAAATATAACAGGTGTTGATATCTCTAATGCTCACGTACATCATGGCCTAGTCAGGACGGAGAGGAACGCTGTTGTAAAGACCAGTTGTCATAGAACACACACACACACACACACACACACACATGCACGCTGGCAACTCTCCACACTCGCAGCCCCCTCCCACATACACGCTCAGTCTCAACACACACACTCACAAAGGCACGTACGCTTGATAGCTATCATTAGATTGATGCCACCTGACACTTAGTTAGTGCTGGAATGTGATGGGAGGGAGGGGAGGGATGAGGGGGGGCACAGCTGCCGACTCTCAGGAGCGCCACGGCTGCTCTCTGCACTTCTGGGACGCTCGGCCCTAGTCCAAAACTCTCAACTAATGTCCTCTCCTTTCTCACTGGGTCATGTCCAAGCTCCATTGGCTCGTTACCTCTTGGTCAAGAACCATAATTTGTAAAGATGTTTTATGAATGGAGGTGAAGGGAAGAAGTCCATAGGGTCTGGTTACTCCTGAAACACGTGCTGTCTGAACTGTGCCAAATGCTTGAGTGCACCCTTGTGTCCTTGGGCAGGGGAGGCTCCCTGTGCCATCCATCTGAAAGACCAACAGGAGTAGTCTTGTAGTTCAGTCTCCCTTGATTTGGCGCTGGGCTGACCTCCCTACTTCCCTCTGACTAACCGTAATTAGCCTCCCTCTGACTACTACAAATAGTATGAACATGTATTACCGTTACTCCGATAACAACCAAGACATTACAATAACAAGGGATTGGCTTCAGCATCTCCTATAATGAGGAGACCACAGTGCCGTGTCCAGTAGCTTAGTATGGCAGCACCGTTGTTTTTACAAGGGGCAACTTTCCCAAGACTTTATAAACATCTTTTGCTTTTGCATCTTGATTGAATCGGGCCTGCTGTAAGACTGAAAGCGTGTGACTTTTCGTCCAGGAAATGACAGAAGTCTCTCTTTGTAGCTGTTCTCGGTCGCTGCTGTTGTTGTTATCATTGTGGTGTAACTAACACTGGGGACATGGTGCAGAATGGGTGCTGCTCATCTTGGTAAGGTGACATCAGTCGGCTCACGCTGTGGTGATGCAGTGGTTGGAAAGGCGTGTCTGTCAAAAAACTGGAGCTGTGTCCCCACCACAGCTTTTTTTCCCACCCATATTCCAGAAAAAAGTGCTGTGATTTGTTCACCAAAGTGTGTTGCATGTAGACATTATGTTAGAGGCTATTATGGTCAGGCACAAGGTTAGAAACTGCTAAGTGTAGTCATATGTCAGCAATGCTCCTTGAACTCAGCTATTCCTTCAAATTTCCTTGCGTCATTGAAGCCACATCACATTGGCCCCCGATTACATCAAACAGAACATCAAATAGTAAAGATGTATTGTGAATTGTGGATCATTTTAGGCTCATTTCCCTGTAAGTCAGAAGGACAGTACGGTATTTGGGATCTTTTAAAACCTCGGGATCTCCACCAGAATTTATACTAAACTTCTGTGGGTTTGAACAAAGCCTGACCAAGCAGCATTGGCAGAGCTACCTGTGGAGTTGAAGCTGGAGGGGTTGAAGAGGAGCTGTAGGGGTTAAGGATGCTTCAAGTGTGGTTAAGGTGTGGGCAACGTCTCAGAGGGACTTCCCAGTCTTGCCAGGAATACAGGTGGGAAAAAATGGTGTCCCTTTGTGTGTGTGTTTGTGTTTGTATATGTATGTGTTGGTAAGTGAGTGAGTGAGTATGTGTGTGTGCATGCGGATGTGCACACATGGCTCTGACAGGCCTGTGTCTCTCTGTTTTGCTAACCTCCTCCTACGCATGTTGCTCCAACACTGGCCTTTCTCAACCCACGGCCTACTGGATCTGGCCATGAATGAACACATTCTCTCTGTATTTGTCTACCTCTCTGTGTCTGCCTCTCTGTTTCGCTAACACAAACTCTCTTACTTTCTCTTGTCCCACCAGCCCTCTCTCTCTCTCTCAACAAGGTCTCACCTTGACCTCCAAAGAATTTGCCCCCCCCACACACACACATTCGTACACACACACAGCATTAGGGCCATGATTCATACTGTAGGCCTGCACAAGTTGACACTTCCTTTAATTCTCTCAGCACTAATTAATTTTTCGGTTCCTATTTTGGTACTCATTCATATTTTTATATCACCTGCATAACTGCACATTCTATTCAAGTACATATGACTCATACACATAAAAGCACAGACACACAGGCACACACACGTCCTTGGATTGCTATACTTGTCAGGATACTCTGTTGTCCTTTATTCTTTCCTGAATCACTGGTTAACTGTCGATAAAATAATGTCAAAAAATAATGTCACAGTATTTTACCCACAAGATAATCAGCTACGATACATCACGGTATCTGTAACTGAAGAAAAATACAGCGCAAAAGGCAAAATAATTTTCCAGTAAGCAGGAATCAGTCATGTTTTCCAGTATTTTAATATGCACAGTGACTGCGGCATGAATGTGACAGAACAGTTCCAGTTCAAATACCTGAAGGCAGGGGACAAATATGCCTCATAGGAGCTGAAATGTGCTTCTGTGCAAATGAAGTTGAAAACTCAGATACTAGTACTAAGCACAAGTGTATTGATAATACATTACAGGAGGATGTATCGCGATATATTGCATTGTTGATTTAGTGTCTCATCCCTACTAAACACCACTGGATAGAATAAAATTAAAATGCGTTTTTGTCACAAGGCCAGAGGATTTGCTTTTTTGTGAAATGGAATGCAAATATAAACTGAACAACACATAAGGGGTAGAAAGCTGAACAGTGTGTAGCCTGAACAAAACTGGATGTAGGGGGCTGATACTGATATTTGGGAGTAAAAAAGTTAAGATATTAATTTAACAATAACACTACTAATACTATGTACATACATACATACATACATACCAAAAGACTCTTACAGAAGAAAAGTTAAAAATATATTGGATGGTATGTTTTATGCATAAAAAAAGTCTTTTTTTGTGAAGAATCCTTAAACTTGATAATCCAGCCATTGTAATAAGAATATCTATTGGAGACCTGATATGTTACAGACTTCTTAACACAGTACACCTGCTGTACAAAGTGTTGTAAACAATGGTAAACTTCTTTACCGTATTGTAAACGTATTTAATGGTAATACTGTTTTCAGTGATCTCAGGTGCTTTTTTACTGCAAGATGAATTGTCTGTTTTTCTTGCACATCAGTCAGTTAGACAATGCAAACTGTGAGTCATGCAAACATGCATTTTCACCACAAAAATGAATTCATATTGTTTCAGAATCAAACTTAAGTTCTGACCCTGAACTAAACCCTAAAAGTTACAGTGTTCCTAGTAGGAAACAATCCAAACAATTCAAAATGATCCTCACATGTAACTCCTCGTCCAAGCTCTCTTTTGTGGCCGGGACATTTCCACTCTTTTCCCTCTCATTACTTTTACTCATCCATAATGACTCTGTACCTCTGTAAGTTCTCCGTTATGTTTTGACCTTGTACTGGACAACGGTGAGTGCTGTGTAACTGGGCGCTGTTGGGTTGTTTTTTGTGTGTGTTTCACTGTTTGGGTGTTCCCTGCTGGCGGCTCTGCGTCTGTAGCCTTTAAAAGACAGAATACAAGGGCTTTGTGTTGTTTGTGTATGTTTTGGGTGTGTATGTGTGTGGGTGGCAGCGGGTGAGGTGGGGAGAGACTGGTCACTCCTCACCCCCGTCTCTTCCAGCAGACCCACACTTTTATTTTTCCGCAGCATGCTGTCCCAGTCACGGTGTTCAAAGGAAAGGAACCGGCTTAAAGCCCCTAATTTCAGAACATCGTTCTCTTACTGCACATATTCAGGCCTGGAAGGTTTGCATCATGGTATCTACAAGAGAGCCTTTTGCTCTGTTTTTTATTGAGCCCAGAGCTAGTCTCTTGAAATAATCTCAGAGGCTAAATTTGGCTGAACTTCTAAGAAAGAAAATGCCATTTTGCAGTACACGCTCCACCCTGAATCACTTCCCCCTGAGTTCAGCCCAGACCTAAATGTTTTAGTGTAGCCTGAGGGGAGAGGACTTTCATATCCCTCCCTTACCTTCCCCCGTCTTAATGAAATAGTCAAAATTATTAAATCCAAAACCATTTTAATTGCTTTTCATTATCAGTCTCTCCTTCTCGGTGGCCTCATTGTTGAATTCAGGAACTGGTGTTGGGAACAAGCTTTGACTGAACACTCTTAAATGTCGGATGCTTTGTCATTGTTGTCTGCACTTGCCTCTTGCAGAGAGTTTTGATCAAGATTTTTTTTAACAGACAGTTAAGTTAGCAGTCAGTGACAAACTAAGGACGCAACTCCTGTTACTTTTACCTGTGGCTGCAGTTTTATGTCACTCTTCCTCACTCAGCTCATGTGAGTGTAATCCTGCTCACACTGGATATGACTTTCACTTTGCAGGCCGTGGGCAGGCTGTTCTAATTCAAGGAGCAGAAGCAATATGCCACATCAGGCATGTTTCTCTGTCTTTCCAGGATGCCCAGTTGGGTGGTGGGAAGTTTACTCTGTTTTCCGCTTGCTGTTATTTTTCACTGGGAACGTTCAGCGTGTCCAAACTGTCGTCTGGCTTTGTGTCTGGCTCTGCACAGCGGGGGGCTCAGGACATGGAAGAGATAGCCTAATAGTTCAAAGTGTAGCCCATAATGTTTCCTAATTGCCTTGTTTTTTTCTCCCTCTCTTTCTCTTTGTAGCGGGGTGTGTTTGGGGCCCATTGCTCTAACCCAGCCATGAGCATCATCGGGGCCGAGGATGAGGATTTTGAGAATGATCTGAATGATGTGAGTGATGGATAACAGACTGACTTTTATTACTGCACAGCTATCACAGCTGAATGTGATTTAACTGCCTCTAATCATTACTCTTTGTTATTTTTTCTCTTTCTCCCTCTCTCTCTCTGTCTGTCTTTCAGGTGGTGGATGACCAGTGCACAACATTCAACAGTATAGAGCAGCTGAAGACACGGCCCACCCACCTGCTGGTCTTCTTGCAGCATGTTATCCTACAGTTTGACTGCGCCCCCCTGGTGAGCACTACCACTGCCATAATGCAGAAGCTATAGTGCGTGAGAATATGTGTGTGTGTGACCACAATGATGTTACAACACTGCTGCAGTAAGATTTCTATCATGCAAAATGTTGTTTCGTTGCACTGTGCATGCATCCTTTTGGCTTGTCATTACTGTACTTCCTTGCATTTTTCTTCCGATCATGAAATTGAGAAAGGTCAGAGGTCTGTGTGATTTAAAGCATGATTGTCTCTCCCTTTTATTCTGCATGCAGACCACGTGACCCTCCCAGGTACTGTTACACTCCCTGCAGCCATGACACCCTTCCTCCCTCACCTTCTAGCTTTATTCCCCTTTCCTTCATGGTTGTCAATGTAGAGCTGGGGTGGGGAACCTCAGGCCCAAGGGACATTCACAGCCCGCCTTTACACTTACTATGGCCCGCTGCAGTGTCCTAGAAAACATGAGGAGATTCATGCTTACTCCTTTTTTTTAAAATATTAATAACAAAATTGAAAGTCAACATTCATCCATTTGGATACACTTTTTATATTGTACTTACACAGAGGTACACCAAATCAAATTGCACATACTGTGCACTGTAGGCTAGGCTCAATGCCGTTACAGTTTCAGATTTTGTCTTTTTATGTTTTTTTTTTTCATATTTGCTTTCTTTTTCTTTTTAAATAGCCTACAGCTTACAAGTGTTTTGATGAATATGTTTATGTATCTTGCGATCAAAAAGGTTCCCCACCCCTGATGTAGAGACTAGAAATGTGTTACAACATGAGTAGTGTACAGTGTTCCTGATGTCCCTCAGTTTCCATTACTGCTGTTAATTCTATAGGGTTCCATAAAAATAGCAACAGTATTATTGTTGGATCGGCTGCTGTTTGCTGTCTGCTGCTCTCTATTTTGGTGTGTGACCAGCGTCTTGACCCGAAGCCAATAATTTCTCTCAGTGTTGAGATTCACTGGACAATTTTCCATTGATGAAATGTCTTAATGGCAACAGACATTTAAGCTGAAACTAGGCTAAAAAAGATTTAGTAGACTTAAAATGTCTGTGTCTTAAAATACATCTTCTGAGATAGATGATAAAAAGCATTAAGCATTATCTTGTATACATGAACTTCTCTGGTGCATATGCGTAATATTAACAGCTGTTTATGCATTATTTAAAAATGTGTTAATTTATTTATTGTGTGGGCTAAAACTGGGCTGCACTTAGCCAAAAAGAACCTGGGCTGTACAAGAACTAAAGCATAGATAAAGCAATATTTCAGTCAGTTTTTGTATTTCTTTGTATAGGCCAATATCACAAATTACAAATTTGACTCAGGGGGTTTTATAGCGATACAACATCCTCTGTCCTTAGACCCTTGTATCAAATAATGAACAACAACAACAACAACAAAATCTTAAACGGGGAGAAAAATAGGAAGAAACCTCAGGGAGAGCAAGACATATTTAAAAGGTGTCTCGTGCTCAGTGGGACGTAGGGCTGCATATTTATGACTGAAAATCATAAATATTGAAAGAAACTGTAATAATTATTAGTCTCAGTGCTTTGAAGAACAGCACTGCACGTTTTGCACCTTATGTCACTTATTCATGATTAATTGTGCAGCCCAGAGTCAGAGCGGGACATGCAGACCTCTCAGTCCAGTGGCAAAGGGTAGTGGACACTGTAGGCTGCTGGAAAATAGTCAACACTGACTGTCAGCTTCATTTCCCTAACTCCTTGCTCTCTGTCGTCCCTCTCTCAGCTCTGTTACCTCCATGCCGATCTCTTCAGGACTCTCAGCACCAAAGAGACCAAGAAGCTCTTTGTGGAGTTCTACACCAACTTCCTGGACAAGGGTGCAGTAAGTAGCAAACTGCAGGCGGCACACTTCAGTGCACACCACCCTCTAGTAGCGTGCTTTACGGATATTGACTCTGAATAACCTTTGTCCTGTCATATGATGATTTTTGAGCCAGGCTTTACTGCTGGACTCTCATACATTGTGATTATCTGAACAGATACTGCATTTGCCCCATGACTTTATTATCAGTTTTTGATTATGTTTGCATTACTTTTCACTGAGGTTTGAAACATTTTAACAGCTCTGTAATTGTAGCCCTAATGTTAAAATCTCCTTGTGTAAACCACCACTGATGGTTCATCTTTCCTTGTTCATAGTGTTTCTGAGTTTCTGAGTTTAAGGGAGTTGTGCCTGCCAGATACTTCCATTACTCACAATTTTAGTCATTGGTCCTATGCATTATATATAAAGAAAAAATCAATTTGGAAATTGCACATATAGGAGCCATTGCAGTATATACTGTAGATATTGTATTCTTTTCACATAGTGTTGACAAATTCAGTATGAATTTAATATATTGTTCAACTCAAGTTTAGAAGTTTGAATCAACGGAGGAGAATATTTTCTGTACAGTTTGTTTGCGTGTACTTGGGTTTCTGTGTGTGTGTGTTTGTGAGTGTGTGTGTGTGTGTGTTTGTGTGAGATTGTCTTGTCAGCTCTGTTTGCTCTCGGTGCTCTGTGTCTGTGCAGTCAACCTCTGTGTCTGTCTGTCTGTCTCTCTCTTTCATCACTCTTGTATGTTCACCTGCCCTCTGTCACTCCTCTGTTATATTTCCTCTTCACGGCGCTTTACATCTGTCAGTTCAGCTGGCTTGTGCTGCGTTCTCTTCTCCCCGTCTCTCCATCTGATCCCTCAGCTTCCTGTCGGGATCGTGGGAAATGCCCTTTGGGAGGAATCATCCTCTCTCAGACTCTTCTCTTTTTTAACCCCTTTCTTTTTTTGTCACTGCTGATTTAAAGCCGAATCTTGTGGCCGGGATTTTTATGACACTGACAGAAATATGTTGTTCCACTTTGAATCTGTTTTGTGCTTTTCTGCTAGCATTGTTTTGTTTCCTAGTGTTAAAGTGACCCCTGGTGGTGGTATGCAGTTACTGCATTGGTTAATATTGGTTACAAGCTGGTTTAGGGTCTCTCTGTATTTATACATAATATGCAAATATGCAATGTGTAATATTTTCTATTCCCTTTTAATATGTAGTGTATTTCTCTTGTTACTTTCTGCAGATTCTCAGAGTACAAGTGCCACCTCATATAACCTATGAATTGGGTATGTTTTTTGCCTGTGCTTTATTAATATAAATTGTATACATACTTTTTCCCGTTTATAAGCAAGACCAGTATGCATTTGCTGCTTTCTTTCTCGTTTTGGTTCTCAAACTCGTCTTTCTCCGTTTTCCACCTCCAACTCCCCACTTCCCTCTGTCTCTTCCTGTCTCTCTTCCACCCTAACCCCTCTCATCTCCCTCGGTCTCTTAGACCGGACCCGTCCAGATCTGCTCAGTGAGGATCTCCAGAAGCGATATGCCCACGAGGTCCAGTTCCTGCAGGCATCTGAAGTGGCCAAACAGCTGGAAGATTTCAGGTGAGAAGTCCGGCAAGCCCTTGTCCACCACTTCCCTTTTTACTGCCATGTCGAAACATGTTCATATTGTTATCAGTAAATCCATGTCTGTAGAGTCTGTTGCACGATCTGTGTCAAGATCAGTGTTGCAGCACAGGTCTGACTCAGGTTTAATGGGTGACATTTATAAATTAATCTGCAACTCTTTGCTTTGTTGCATCTGTGTAATGTTATGGAATTCTGTGAGGTCTTGGCTGGATTTATGCAAACTGAGCTGGAGCTACAGTGGTTACCATCAAGGAAGAAAGAGCCACAGTCGCTGATTTATGAGGAAACAGTGGAAAGCTGACAGGATCATAATAAGCGATTTATTTTTAATTTTTGGTTGAGAGGAATCAGAATTTCAATCAGAGACACTCAAAAAGTGAATATGTGCCATGGACACGCACAAGGTTACTCAATACAGAATCATAAGAGTTTAAAATACACTAGCATACATGTATAATGTATGAACAGAAGAAAATTTATGGCTCTAGGACTTTTTTTGTCAGTCACATTGATCTAAGACCATAGGATTGGGAAAACATGCACCCATATATCAACCCTATACTTTGTTTTCAGTATTTAGGTAGCCAATCTCACCCCGCCCTTCATTCTATCCTGCACAGGCAGAAGAGGATGATGGGTATGACACCCAATGAGGCCGAGCTGATGGACGTGGAGAGTCACTACCCGACTGACCGCATCCCAACGGAGATGAAGGAGAAGTCTGTAGCTGAGAACCTGCTTGACAAAATGGCTGAGACACAGTGAGCACCCCATTCTGCTTCTCCCAGAGCTTCTTTTCTGCATTCAAAATAAGAATAAATCTGTTTCTAACGGGATGAGTCATTGCACCGATTAAATATCATAACACATTCCATTTGGTGGGCACTTTTATCCAAATTGCCTTGCAGCGCCATGACTGTGTGCATTTTTAGCATCAAGCCCCTTAACCTGTCAGTGTTTTTGTCTGCTCTATCCTGTAAGCTGTGAGAACTATGAAAAAAAGCCCTATCAGTAAAGGTTTATAAAACTGCTTTTTTGTATCCTTGCAAAGCAATTTCATGAAATAGACGGGGAAAGGGGGAAGGGTGTGCTTTGACTAATCTCTATGTTCCTCATATAACAAGAAATATTTTAAGAGTTAGGTCATCTCTAAACTTGGCCAAAAATGGTGAAGGGATCATAAAAGCCGCTGCAATTGCTGTAAAGCTCTTTAGTTGATAGAATGGACTTCAGCCCAGCACATAAGCAGTGTATTGCGAAGCACACTGAGACAAATACCACAGGAGATGAAGACAGGCAAGGAGAGAGTCAAGCTAACCGGATTAGAGAGCAAGAAAGGGAACAGTGATTGGAAGGGAGAGCGAGAAGTAGAGGGAAGGGAGGAAGCGGAGAGGAAAAGATGGAGTCAGCAATGCCACGCTGGCAGGAAGGCTCTCCCCTGGCACGGTGCCAGCTGGAGATAGTGAGGGGGGGTGTTAGATGGAAGAGGAGAGAGAAAGGACCAGTGTGTTATCAATGCTGGCTAGCTGCAGCAAAGGACACCATAAAATAAAGAAAGCATGAGATGTAGGGAAAAGTTCATCTATCCGTAACCCTGTGGTCAAATACAATGTGTTATCCTCTGCAACAAGTGAGTCAGAGAGGGAGAAGAGGCCAGAGAGAGGGCAGGAGATTGTCTACCTTCATTTTGTCAGAAGCGAGAAAGCAGGGATGAAGAAAGTAAGCAGCAGAAATCAAAAGAGATACACCTCGGTGCACAAGGACTAGATCCGCATGCTGGCCGCAGAGCGGGCATCAAAAGCCTGAAAAGCAGACTCTATCAAAGACATTATAAATCAGCTTTTGACTTAGTTACTGGCACACAGTTGGATCTCTATCTCCGATGCACAAAAGATTTATTTAGTCTCTCTCCATTCATACACTCAGACAATCATCCCTCTATTCCCCTCACTCCTTCACTCTCCCATACTCACACTTGCACCCGTTCACCCTTACTCCCCCCTCTGTCCTTAGTCCACCACAACAAAGTGACCTCGCCCCGTCTGTTTCTCATTGGTCTCTTTGTCAGCAGAATGAGGGGACCAGACCCTCTGATTGGATTATCCGGGGAAATCCCGGGGAAACCCCTCCCACCTTTCAAGTTCATAGCAAAACATGAGTATCCTATTTCCACAGTCTTGCTTGCATGTTGCATCAGACAAAAACACAGTTAAATAGTCATTTCCGCTGTGCTGGAGCTTTTGTTTGACTTTGGGTTCCTCGTGCCGACAGCAACCAGAGAGAAACTTTTGCCGATAAAGTTCTAGAGAGCTGCTTTAGAGAGCCTGCTGCAGAGAAGAATTTGACAGATTTGCAGATTTTTATTTCCTTCAGTTTGCAAGTGCAAGTTGTTTTTAATTGTTAGTGCAGTCAGAGGTGCAGCTTTTGATGCATCTCTCATTCTTTTGATTTTTTTTGTTTTATTTTTTTTTTCCTTTTTTTTGTGGAAACAGTAGAATATGTTCAATAGCTTCTGCTCTGAACATAATACCACTACAGTCAGCTTTGATCAGGAAAAGCTTAGTTGCTTCAGATTTCATCGACCTAAAACACAGTTAAGAATCAGTCGAGCAAGAGAAAGGAAAAATGCTACTTAAAAAGAAGAGGTAAGTTTGATGCTGCAAAATGCATAAGCCTGTTTTCTTTCACTCTCCAGTAGTAATATCCCTGACACCTTTTTCTTTCCTTTCAGACAGACAATCGTCTCAGACGAGGAAAAATGGTGAGATAAGTTTTAACTGATTTGAAAAGATTTGCATGTTGGTTTGGTGCGAGTGAATATGCATGCAAGTAGAGATGAATTAGTCTCCATATGTCATCTAAACCTGGGTGTGGTCAAGCCACAAGGCTGCGAATGCTCACTCCAAGTGCATCATATTTCCCTTAGAAAAGCAGTAAAGTCTTTTAGACAAATCATCTTGTAGTAAATGTCTTCTTTGGAAATGTATATCTTTGCACTTTTTTTCGGAAACATAATGTTGATATTCATATCAATATCTTTTCTCACTCGTTACAACAACCAATAAGAATACAGTGAAAATTGGCCTGAAATGTGTGTATCCTTGGACTATCCATTTCTTAATGTGCTGTATAGTAATTTGCATGCATGCCTTGTGATCTTCTGTCTCTTGTATTCTTAAGTCAGGATACTTTACAGTTTTTATTTTGACTGGTGCAGCTGAAACTAGTCTCTCGCAGCTCTGCTTCTGTTGAGCGAGACTGGTGTTTTTATTGCACGCAGATCCAAGAGACTTTGCTCCTCCCTCAGTGTCTTCTTTAACATCTCCTCTTTCTCCTCCTCATCTTCTCCTCCTCCTCTTTTGTCTCGTCTTCGTCCTCCTCTTCTCTGCCCACTCCTCCCTCTCCGGACATCCTTCAAGTCTCCACCCACGCACCCCCACCACCTTTTGCCCATCCACACTGAGCCTCATGTCCTTCTCTCATGTGTTCAATGCATTTTTTTCCCTCTCTGCATTCCCATCGCTAATGCAGAACTACAGCTGTGTAAACACCGCCACCCCAGTATAGTTTATGGAATTCTGTACTGTAGTAAAATGTAAATGGTTTCCTAAGTTATGTAAATGCTGAGTCTGTAATATATGCAGGATAGGAATGAATATAAATTCCCAAAGTGAAATACTTGATGATGGAAAATAAACTCATTGCAAAGTAAAAAAAAAAAAAAAACAAACTTCTCTAACAAATAAGATTAGTCCTGCTGAAACATCTACACATGATACAAAAGAACATAAGCAGCCCACACTGATTGACCTTTTATCAGAAAATAAAAAAAAAAGTGTGAGTTGGAGAAAAATAGTTTGAGATAAATTACATTTTCTTTCTCCTTTTCTCTTTTCTCTCTTGCAGTCAATCCATATTTTCAGCAGTGGCCTTCTACATGAAGCACCTAGGAGTGAAGACCAGGGCAGTTGACAGTAAGAAGTCCAGAGGAGGCTTCTTCAGGCGACCACTGGGAAAGGTAAATCTGCCATGACTAAGCCACAGGTCCAATTCACCTGCCTGGTCAGGGAAAACCTGTGCAAATGAATCTATAGATAAGCAAACAAACAAATCAATAAATAATTAATGCTCTTTTTGTGAAAAGGGTTTATACATTGTAAGTAGCCCATATGTCCACATGTTTGCATGCTTTTTCACAGTGCTAGGATTTTAATTATAGTAAATTTTAATTCCTTTTTTTCCCTCCCATCCTTTTTTTTCTTTCCAGGCTAAGAAGGAGGAGTCCACCAAGACCAAACCCAGAGGGGGGTTTCCTAGCATCCACACCTGGATTGGAGGCTCCGGTATGTTTTTCTGCCGCTGTCTTTTACCATTCACACTGATGCCCTGATCTTACCAAGAAAAAATTACCGTACAGTAGCGGTGGAGGAAAAAAAATAATGTACGAATCGCGATTCATATCTTCTGTAATTTGAACCGATTCACAAATTTTAAAATCAATTCATTCATTTTTTCAGTAATGCTATGGTTTCAGTACCCTTACAGCTAAATATGCTACAGGTAGCTCTGCTGCGAGGCCACAGTGAATCACAGTGCAGTCAGAGCGCAGAGCTGAGTATTGCTAGATAATTCGAAAGAATTGAAGAAAATAACTGTCCATTTTCTGCCTATATCACTTAAAAAGACTTACACCCCTACAGGGTTGTTGATAATGTAGGCTTTCTCATAGGAGGTCCAGAGTAAAATTGGCGTAGTGTTTGATATTTGCCAGAAATTCAGAGACAAACCTGCTCAAAAGAGCTCAAAAAACATTCAGCTGACAGGTCAAGCCCTCTTAAATCAGTAGCCTAATCTTTACTGTATATTGTGAAGCAATTACCTCACCTCATTTTTTGGGTAAATTGTTGTGAAAAGAGTTTTAGCTGCTGTAAAGTGGCACAACTTGGGACAAGTGGACCTGCTTTTTCTGACAGGATGAAGTTAGTTTCACATTGGTACTTTTTGTGCTGAGTTCAGTGAAAGTAAGGAGATACTGACTGATACCGACTCATCTGTCAGTATCTCCAGTAATTCAAAAAATAATGTAAACAGATAAAACCTGATAAAACCAGGATTATATATATGTTTGTTTGTTTGTGTGTGTGTGTTTATATATCTATGTATTTATATCTCTATATAGATCTATATCTATATAGATATAGATACATAGATATAGATCTATATAGAGATATAGATATAGATTTATATAGATTAAGTTGGCTGAAAATATGTTGGTTGACTTCATTATCTGTATTATTGTAGTGTTATATGTAAGGATATAATATGTTCTGACATATTTGTGTCCATAAATGACCTACATATGAGAACCTGTTGTCCTGCCATTCTTTCCTATTACAGCTGAGGTCAAACCTAAAACGGAAGCTGAAGGTACCAGCCGTCCAAAGTTCACATCTCTTCATCTGTAAAATGGTCACAATTTTACTAATCAACCCATAAGCATGTCTGCATGTCTCAAATCAAACTGGAGGGGATGAGGGTGGGGTGATGTTCAGTTGATTTCTCCTTTCAGAGTTGTTGTCTGTAGGTTTAGGTGCTCTGCATAGTTTGTAAAACCAAACAACCCACACACTACACGTCCATCTCATCTGCAAGGTTGTGGATGTTCCTTTGTACCAGACTAACCCTCTTGTTCACTGCAGAGAACCTGATAGCACCTTATGGCACTGATTGCACCATACTTATCCTACCTGTTTGTCTGTCTCACCAAATACTGTCTCTCTTTTTCACTTGAGTGTCATAGGCCATGCACTGTGTAACTGCTTTCTCTGGTGCTCATCTTTACTTAGCAGTGTCCTGTACTCTGTTCCCCCAGGAGCGGAAAAGGAGAAAGTGAATCAGGAGCGCAAGAGCAGTGGTCCAGCTTCCTCCAGAATCTCCCAGCCCGACCCTGCAGCCCCCTCCTTTCCCAGCAGGAAATCAGTCTCCGGTGGCGGCTCTGCCTCCGTGCCTGGGTCAGACGCCAGCGAGGGTGTGGGGATCAATATCAGTGCAGCCAACAGCCCGGAGTCTTTGCACAGTGACGGTAAGCCTGCTCAGCAGCAGTAATTGCAGAAACTGAGCCATGAGCACAGTGAAGTTGAAGTGGATTTCCAGGTTGTTTTTTTTCACAAAAGTGTAACATATTTTCATATTGAAAAAACAACAAACAAATGAACACATCAAAAGCAAGTAGTTGGCACGCTTACCCAGTAATTCGCGTTGACAGCTTTACAAGTGAGCAATACTTAGAAGTGCTGATAACTCTGTATGTCTTCTCCCACCCCTTCTAGGCGTCCCCAGCAGTCGCTCAGACCCTCCACCCCTGCTAGAAGGGGGTGAGGCGTCTCCCACCGGGCTGGGAGCAGGGCTGTCCGTTGGGGAGCCCCTCTCACCCAACGACACTCCCACAGAGGAGAACGTGGAGAAAGAGAGGTGAGGAGGAGATGGATGGTATGAAAGATAGTAGTATCTAGGGAGTGAGAGCTCAGCCACAGTGTAGTTACATGTTGACTCACTGAGAGTCAGGATCAGATCTGAGAGACAGTGATTGTAATCAGTTCATATCAGGCATGAAGAATGTGTAGATTCAGTGACCAACAACAGTCCAAGAAAAAGTGAAACAGCGTCTATAGTGCTACGACTGGGGGAGCATGGTAAAACTCCCCCAGTAGTCTGTCCCTGCTGTGTGCTAGCTGTTGTCATGCTGCCTGCTAGCTAGCTAACATGACTGAGAGCCCGGAGTTTAGAGACGGACCCTCGCCAGGTGAACTGGGAGCCAGTCTTCCCTTCCAGCCCCTTGCCTTCCCACTTCCTCGTGCCTTTTCTCCCTTTCTCTTTGTGTTCTTTCCTTATGCGTCCTTTCCAGCATAACATCTGTGTTTTGGTGTGTGTGTGTGTGTGTGTGTGTGTGTGAGTGAGTGTGTGTCCATTTTTATCTCTCCTAATGTTTACAACATAGCTTCATTGCATTTTTTTTGCTGCACATAGGCATAGTTTGTGCTATTCTGGCCTTCTTGGTATTCTGTCGATGCAGGTAAATGTCAGCACACTGGTAATATCTGCTAATCTGCGGGAGCTGCTGCATTTGCAATGAGTTTATCTGTGGTTATACTACATGTTATTGGTAGACCAGCCGTACATACTGAAGCTTTCTAGACAGTAAACAGGCTTGCATTTAAGTTAAAACTTTTAGACGGTATGCAGGAATGGCAACTAGATCTAGGTTTTTAGTAGTTTAGTCAGATGGCTAAGCTTCACAGCAAGTGGTTGGTCTTCACATTGCACTGTCACTCATTAGTTGAACAGTGAAAACCAAGTTTAGATTTATCTTCTCATTTATGTATGTATTTTCTGCTATCCAACCCCCTGTGCTTTTTTGTTTGTCCCAACAAGGTGTCTGCGTGTGTCGTTGCCAGGGCCAGGCCTTTGTCCTGCTTCTCTCCACAGTGTGTCTAGTTACATTTTGTGTCAGGGGCTTTAGCGCTGTATTTGGCATGCTACTCTGTCAGTGGTCAAAATATTTATTTAGTGCATTATACTGCAGTGTGCATTTGCATGTTGGGGTTGTTACTGTGGCCTGTAGTTGTGTAAAGGCAGAGTTCGGTTGTGTAACCATTTGATGTCCCGTGTTTTTCACAGACGGAAGACAAGGTGGGTCTCCGCGCCCTGACAGAGTCATGGACACGCTTCAGGCCTTATACTGATCACACCCAACACAAACATGCATACACATTACATATTGACTCCCTCATACACAAACACACTGCATGGCTAAGTATTGTTTAGTTAGTTGTAAAGGATGTGATAATGAGCTTGAGTATTGAGATCAATAGGATTATTGTCAGAGAATGTGTATGCACGGTGTGTGAAATTGGAGAACTGATGATGCTTGGTAAATGACTATTAATGTCGCCTCACTTACAAGTCCTGGTACATGTACTATACTGAGATAATGTAGGCCTAGTGTTTCTAATGACTACCTTCCTAACTTCATACTGTTGTAGATTGGCTTCTAATGTTTACAAGGGAAAACTCTAGTAAGTTTAGGTACTTAAATGCAAGCCATCTCTACATGGGGCACTGTATGCCTATGCTCCATTGTCTTAACAAATTGCATGTAATACATCATGCATATTTACTTACCATTCATTTTTTTTCCTTTTCTCCATCATTTTTGTCAATGTTATCACTTTTTTCTTTTTGTAATTCCTTTATCTTGTCACTTTTGCCATTTGAATCCTCTATTACTATACCTTGACTCATCATCCGCCCTCACTCTCTTTCTCCTCATGCTTCACATTGATATTTGTCCCAAACTAATGCATATGTGACTGCTCTCTACTTCTTCCTGTTGCTGTTCTTCCCTTCACTCTTTGTTTTTTGTCACTGTCACGATCTTTTGGTCTCTTCACATTCCCCTGTCCTGTCCCTCTGTTTCTTCTCCTTCCCTGCTGTCCCTCTTCCTTCGCCTTGCCTACCTCTCCTCCCTCCACCCATCGTCTCCCCATCCTCCCTCCCTACAGTAGGAAAGTGGCGCGTAGTGAGAGTGCTCGCGTGGACCGGCACTCCTCTCGGCGCCGCGCCTCTTCCCGAGCCAAACAGTCCCGCTCCCGTAGTGATGTGGACCTCCAGCCGCCCTCCACCACGACAACCACACCCACCCCGCTCAGCCCCCAGCACCCCCACTTGTAAGATAGACAAGCCCCCTTTAACCTCCCTCCGGCTGGAGAAGTACACAGCGGGGACAGACAGACTGTCAAACACTGACAAATAAGACAAATGGTTGCAACAACAGGAGCAGTGATGCAGTCCACTAAATCCACAGAAGTTAGGCCAAATTATTTGAAAGGTGGTAACCTATAATCAGAAGGTTGATATCTCCAAACAACCTGGCTCAATCAGAGTTATTGAACCATATCACCGTGGAGACGTTTTAAAATTATCCTTTGTCTGAAAGAGTAGCTTTGTTGAACTTCTCCATAGTAGCATACATTTTCAGAGATGTGTATTTAATCTTTCATACCAGTAAGCAGTGTTTTTAATGGTGAGAGAATGATTCCTGTCTCCTGTGGAAATGAACTAAATGATCAGTTGGACAGCACTGACCATTTGATCAATCAGCAATGTGGCTGACAGCTTTACTGACTCGGTATTGAACGTGGGACAGGTTTGTCTATAGCCACTGACCTGTGTTGGGACAGAATGGGAGTGAATTACTGTTTAGCACACTCATCGCAGAGAAAGGCCAGACACTTAGCTCTTTGGTTCAAGGATTATTGAGTCAGGTCAATATTGACCTTTGGGTAAGCCTTAAGGGCCATCCCATTATTCAGGGCTAGTTTACTTACTGTTAGTCAGGAGGATAGTATGTACTGTCAGCTGGACGTGAGTCTCAGAAGGGATTGTCTGAAAATAAAGGATCGTGGGTAAGCAGGAGGTTGAGGTCATGTTAATTCAAAGCTTCTCACTACATTCCACCATTTGTGTTTTATCCCTGTTGAAGCTTCAGCACAGTCAGGATGCTTGTATGGGAAGGCTTATAGATTCTTTGTGGTTGCATCCCAGATCTCCAAGATACCCCAACTGGCACCATTGTGGAGGTCTAATGCAAAACTGTATATGCACAAATACTGCCTGAATATGCAGTATGGCTACCAAATTATAAAAGCAAGATACCTGAAAAACAGATTGTGGTAGTGTGGGTTAAATTGTGCAGTAATGTTACAAGTGTAAGTAATGTTACAAGTGAAAGTACAGGTTTCCAATGATGATTTCCAAATTTAAGACACTGGAAATTGTCTTCCCAACAGCACTGATCCTCATCATCACTCCAAAGTAGCCTACTGCAAGCAACAGCTGAGTTAACCTAAACATCTATTTTTTTTGGCTTTATTACCTAGCTAAATAATCTAAATAAACTAACCCTGCGGGTTAATTTATTAAAATATCAGTACAGAAACATTCAGTTTTACAGTAAAGAAAAAAAAAAGGTCCAGAAATTAACTTTTTATCCCATACTGTTGAGGAAGCATAGTTGTGCATTTAGAAATGGAACTATCCATTCATAGCTACTGTTACCTACATGTTTATGACCTCCAGCATACCCACCAGAGGGCTTATCACATAATCTGAATACCCTCTGTTTCATGCATTGAGTTTGGATAAGTTGAGTTTGACTTAAGTAGAGTTTAGTATCTAACTCACCCTTGTCCCACTGCCTCTGTTCATCAGTATTGATGGACCAGTCTTAGTTGTGGAGGGCCCTGGCCCCTCCCCCACCAGCCCCTCCCCCCAGCTGGAGGAGATGGAGCCACGCCTCATGGAGCTGGAGCAGGACCCACCCAACTGGAGAGAGCTGGCCCCCTCTGACGCCCTGTCGAGCCTCAACAAGAAGGAAACCAAGAGGCAGGAGGTCATCAATGGTAAGAAGAGAATGGGAAATATTGGAGCATTAGGGAAAGTATTAGAGCAGTATGCAGTAAGACTCTGTTAAAGTTGCAACACATGACCACCTAAAAAAAGTTTTGCATTTTGAAAAAGGTGCGGTGATGTATGTCTTTACACCCCATCTCCTCCTATTCTCCCCTCTCAGAGTTGTTTACAACAGAGCATGCCCATGTTCGAATGCTGAGCGTCCTCCAGACGGTTTTCTCCAAGCCTTTGGAGAGAGAGGAGATCCTGACCTCCACTGAGCTGGCCACCATCTTCCCCAGCCTGGACGAGATCATAGATATGCACTGTGAGTACCACAGCAAACAAGTTATTTGTAGTCTCTGTTTGCAACCTCCCACTGTGACATACCCACCATGAAGCTGCACTAAGCCACTTTGCGCTTTAGTGGTCCCAGGTGGTGGCAGGAAATAACTATTTGCATTGGTGACATTTTTGAAGAACTTCACTGACTATAAACCATGTGACATGACATCAATGAACTGTTTAGGTTTCTTTCAATGAGGAGCACACTTGTTCTTTAGGTGAAACATTTGTAATTTGCTTTAAGTCTTAAATCAATATTTTTGCCAGTGACCATACCCAAAATAATGAAATTAATTGGAGCAAATAGTGAGAATCTATAGGATCTCAATCAGTAGGAATGGGATTTTTTTTTATCTAGTTTAACTTCTAGTGCATGAATTAGATTGATAAGATGCACAGTATTCACTTTATGTGAAGATCTTGTGGAGTGCTGCTTTAAATGTTAGTATAATGCTAATAAGAGTACCTCACTGTATTTTTAAAACTAAACTCTGTATCTGTGTCCGGCTGTGAATTCAGATGCCTTCTATGAGAACCTGAAGAAACTACGCGTGGAAGACAATTTCATCGTCAAATCCATCAGCACCACGCTCCTCAACAGGGTGAGTCTGCCTAATCTTTCTTCTGTTCATCTCCTCATCCTTTTTCTCTACTTTCACTATCCATTGTTCATCCGTATCCGATCTCTGCTACTTTCAACAAGAGTCCAACTGTTACAGGGATTTTTGTCTGATGTAAAAATTGATATTCAATCTATCTGCCAGTGATTATTTACTTTTGTGCTGTCAGTGTAATTAAACATAATTTGATTTCACTGATGGAAAAAATGCTGATCAAAATTCATCTGTGAAAGGAAAACACACCCTGTGCGCATAAACCAATCCTCTTAACCTACATAATTTGTCTTTGTGCCTGTTAGCACTACACATTTGCAATTTTAAGCCATTTTCATTTGAAGTCAAAGTCAACATAATTAACATTATGACTGCCCCAAAAATAGTTGAATTTTTTTTTTATGGACAATCTAAAAATGCGTGTTTTGATTAGGAACACCTGACAAGGGGCTAAGTGTCCATCCTGCCACCAGAATGTTTTACCTTTCTTCCTCTATTTTTATGTATTCCAGCTCTTTTTCTGTCCCCTCATCTCTTTGTTCCTCTCATTCCTCTATGCTGTCAGCATGCTATTAGACTCTGGCTGTCACTGTGAGTGAGTGTGTGTGTGTTTGTCTGTGGTGTGTTCCAGTTTGATGGTCCAGAGGGAGAGTGGTTCCAGAAACTGACAGCCCGGTTCTGCAGTCACCAGTCGTGGGCCCTGGACCAGATCAAGAGCAGGCAGAAGAAAGAGCCACGCTTCAACGCCTTCATACAGGTGCTGTGAACCCCCCCCCCAACACACACACAAACATACACACGCACACACACTCACATCCCAGACACGCACTCACACAGAGACAAACAAGCTAAAAAAAAACAAACAAACTTCAAGGTAAAACAGAAAGACACACACGAATGCACTCACAGACCCTGGCACATGCACAGGCTCGTACATTCATTCTGACTTGTGTGTGTGTGTGTGTGTGTGTGTGTCTATTGATCCTAGGAAGCGGAGAGTAAACCTCAGTGCCGCAGGCTGCAGCTGAAGGACATCATTCCTATAGAGATGCAGAGACTCACCAAGTACCCTCTGTTGCTGGAAAATATTGCCAAGAGTACAGGTGTGTGTCTGTTTGTGTGCATGTGCATGACAGTCAATATCTGAACCTGCAAATTTGCAAAGTTTTAAGACCAGACACCAGGTGGCATTCTGTTATTCTGAACATTAAATCATTAAGATCCAATTTCTCATGCTTGCTTGTCTGTGAAAGGCGGAGGCAAGAAGCAAAAATGAAAATTCTGTCGGTGTGATTGCATTGGAAAGTAAATTACCAAGCTATTTTTCTTCAGTGACTGTTGCCAAATTGCTTACATTGTGTATCAGAAGTGTGTTTCTGTGATGATCTGTGTGTGTGTGTGTGTGTGTGTGTGTGTGTGTCTTTAGAGAAAAATAACAAATTTTCAGGTCAAAATTAGGGCTGGGTGATGTGGACAAAATCAAATATCACAGTATTTTTGGCCAAGTACCTCAAAATTGGTATTGTGACGATATTGTAAGGAATGGCTGTTTGTGCTTTCACAAATTATTTATGCAATGAGTTTTTTGATGCACATTCATTATTAATGTGGAAACAATGACCAAACACATGGAGGCAAAAACATGACATCTAGAACAGACTACTAAGATCAGAAAACTGCATCTTTTTTCTGTACTGGAAAACTAGGAAAAGTCATGTATCACGATGTGGATACAGTACTGAAATATTGCCTGGCCCCAGTCAAAATACAGTTGATAGCATCTTTTGTGTCAATATTTCAGTCCATTAGCCATATACTCTATGTACAGCACACTAATAATGAAAAACAGGTACAGCCTCTAAAAATAGAGCTAAAATTGCATCAAAAAAGTAAACAAAGGGGGTGTGCTTGCGTGTGGTGATTGTGTGTGTAACAAGTCGACATTTTGGTCTGCAAAGCTTTCTCAAGACCTTTCAAGATACAGTGACAGCATTACATTCAGAGCAGCATTTGAACAGTCAAAGACCTCCCCGGTTACAAGTTTACAGTCATGATTTATCCCTTTTGGCTGAGCTCTGCTGTGATAACCTTATTTCTTCAACTGTTTGTTTTACATCACACCACAGAGAACCCAGCAGAGAAGGAAAGCATCCAGCAGAGTGCAGAATGCTGCAGAAAGATCCTCAACCATGTCAACGAAGAGGTCAAAGTGATGGAGAACCTATTGGTGAGGAAAAAAACCACAATCCATCACTCAAAGCGCTTTACTCGCGTAGTGACTGAGCACCAGTCGGAGTCTAGTAAATTCATTTTGTGACCTCTGAGGGACTTGAGTGCCTCTACTGATTCGGGGTCCGGCTCTGCTGACCGCCCTCTGTCTGACCCTGTCATCTCTCTTTTTCTCTTCCCAGACTCTGAAGGACTACCAGCGTAGGTTGGACACATCGGGGCTCAAACCCAGCAATGAGCTGTACACTGAATACAGGGTAAGGTTCCCTTGACCAGGCTGACTGATGATTTGTTTATAGAAAACAAATGAAGATTAAAACATAAATTCATCTCTGCTGCGTGTTGTCCTGAGAAATGTCTTGATAAAGGTTTTGTTCCACATTGTTGACAAGCAATAAAAGACATAGCAGATGTGAATTTTGTACGCTGGAATCATTGGTTTTTTTTTTTGTTTGTTTTTTTTTGGGGTTGTTTTTTAAATCTGTAATTTGAATGGATTTGGATCTTTCTTAGCACTAGTTTTGAGTTTTATCTCTTAAATGCATTCATAGCCATTTCATTAGTCTCTCTCTCTCTGTCTCAGAACATCGACCTGACCCAGAGGAAAATGATTTATGAAGGCCCACTGACTTGGAAAGTCACCAAAGAGAAAGCTATCGGTAACTATAAGTTTGTGTGTGCATTATGTGTGCAAACTGTACGTGATAATCTGTGTACTGCTTGTTCAGCGATGCTACAGAAGCCATGTGTCTATCCATCTGGCAAGACAATTTTACACACATTTTGTGTGAAGTGTTATTCAAATTAGGTGCGATTCCAATCAGCTGGGTTGAACTGACTAATTAGACTCCCTGAGTGTCAAAAAATCAAATCTATGAGAAAAATGCATAGTATTATTATTGAGTGCCAGTTAATGTTGGCCATATTCCATGCTTTCATCCTCTCATCATGCACAAGAGCAACAGCAGGAATGACATTTCTGATAAATATTTTACATGTAATATTTCAGAATGTCCAGTGCCACATTTCAGCTGTGGTGTAATGAAACCGAACCATCTGTCAGATTGATCGTGCCAAACCTATTTCATTGTTTATCAAACAAAATGCATTTCCATCACCATTTTTCTCATAGTTTTTTTTTTAACCAAAAGAATCCACTGCAAGCAAGTATAAAACATTTTTTGAAATACTGAAGGCATTTTACTGAATTTTGCCATGTCCACTTAGGTTTATGAATTCAGGACATCATAATCAGCCAAAAAAAAAAAAAAAAAAATCGGATGGAAACTCAGCTATAATGACGCCAACAGTGACTGAGATCAAAGTGGCCACTTGACTTCCTCATTTTATATTCAAAACATAACCCTTCTCTCTATCTGTCTCTCTCTCTCTCTTGCTCTATCTCCCCTCTGCAATCTCTCCACCGCTTTGTCTCACCCCCTCTGCTCCCTTTATCTCAGAGGTGCAGTGTGTTTTGCTCGGGGACCTGCTGGTGCTCCTGCAGAGGCAAGACGACAAGATGGTTCTCAAGTGTCAGAGCAAGAGCAACCTCGTCGTGCAGGAGGGCAAGCAGATGCTGAGCCCCATTATCAAACTGGACTCAGTCTTCTTACGTGAGGTGGCCACAGGTCAGCCGCAGATCTAGGCACAAAGGCACTGACACACCAGCGCACAGTACAATTCAAACCATCCAACTCCTGTTTTTCTGTTTTCTGACAGATCGGAAGGCCTTCTATGTGATCTTCACCTGGGACAGCGGTGCTCAGATCTATGAACTGGTGGCTCAGTCTGTTGGAGAGAGGAAGACGTGAGTGTGGGATGAGAAAGGCTAATTATGTTTTGTTTTTCA
Source organism: Myripristis murdjan (assembly GCF_902150065.1). NCBI lineage: Eukaryota > Metazoa > Chordata > Actinopteri > Holocentriformes > Holocentridae > Myripristis > Myripristis murdjan. Next base: position 22,519,626 of record NC_043995.1, read on the forward strand.
GTAGGTTTAAATGGATGAATTGTAATTAGGTATGTGTGTGTCTGTCTCTATGTGTGTGTGTGTAGATGGACTGAGGTGATAAAGACAGCAGTAGATGATTTGAAGCGAAGTGGAGCTCCCATGAAGTTGGTGCTGCCTCCTGGGGGTGGAGGAGCCCCGTTCAGTCCCTCAGCGTAAGTGTGTGTTTGTGTGTCCTTTTAATTCATTGCTTGCTAAATCTTACTCATTTCAAAATATCTAATTCTCTCTCCTCTTTTCTTTCTCATAGGCTGAATCCCCCTTTGAGTCCCACGGAAAATGGAGGATTGAAAAGCAGTAGTGGTGAGAGCACCATGTTTTATCAGCTGAGCACTACTCGGTATAAGTAGAGCAAATTTGTTATTGTTCCCTGTCTAAAGGCTTGAGCCACAGTTAAGCCTTTTGTCTATCCGCAGATCGAGATAAGGACAGCCTAACGGATGACAAGTCCACAGACCCCCGGCACTCTCTGATTGATTTCCTGTCAGACAAAGGTTTCGACCTGATAGGCCACTCTAACTGCGATCAGGAGAAAGTAGCCAATAATGCACTGGATGAAGGTGAATTGGGATTTTCCCTGCGCTCCCACATACTTCCCTCCTTCCTTGCTCATCTTTTCTGTCATTTGTTGTGAAGCTTTTTCTTTTCCTGTCTTACAAAACCACACAATCTGAGCCTGTCCTCTCTCTTAGTCAAGTCGCTGAAAAGGCTGCTGGTTGGCAGCATCAGCCTATCAGAAGACTTGCTGCCAGATGAGGAGAACGGAGGGGAGCGAGCAGAAAGGCCGGGCCAAGACACGGATAGCTGTCAGTCAACAGGTGTGTGTGTGTTTAGTTTGTCGGCAGGTACTGTATTTTAAACAAACCAACTGATTGACACATGATATATCTCAATTCTGCCTGTCTATCCACAGAGGAAAGTCAGGCCACAGATGGAGGAGTGGAAGGAGAGGATAACGGAGACGGAATAAACGGGGGAGGGTCAAAAGGAGAGGATGAGAGGGGCATCAGCGCTCCCTTGCGGTTGTCCCAAGAGAGGATGGAGGAGGTGTATAGGAGACTCCAAAATCTGCAGGAATACCTGAAGAGACTACAGGTGAGGGGGGAAAGGAGAGAAGGGGAATATTGAGAGAAAGCATGAGGGAGCAAGCATGGTGGAGACAAAATAAAGACGAGAGACATAACATAAGACGAGAGCTGAGTGGAAAGAGACGCAGAGGTGGGCATCAAGGGTTTCACCAAGGATGATTTAAGTAAGGAGGGAGCCAGGGTATACTTTGGACAGATGGGGCCAAAATGGCACAAAAGAGAAACTAGAGAACAGAAAACCACTTAACCACTGCTGTTACTGCCTGGCTGAAAATTGCCTTGTGAAATTGGACTTCTCTGAAAATGGCTATTATGTCCACTGCTTGCAATGGGATATGTCAGAGAAGCAGTGAGGGAGACGGAGAGAGGATGTTAAGAGGAGGTAGTCCAGTTGTGTGTGAGAGTGTGTGTGTGTGCGTGTGTGCGTGCGTGCCTGTACTAGCTTCCTAAGGTGATATTGATCTGTGTGTTGCAGACTGTTGAGGAGGAGCACCACAGGCTGCAGGAGGCCCTTTCCAAGTTTTCGCTGGAGGGGGGCAACTTCTAGTGAGACACTAGCACGCCACCTGCTGGCCACTAGGTGAGACACCTTAACTAGCGATGTAAAGGTACCCAATGTAGTTCTTCTTGTAAACATATTCTGTTTTGTTTACAGGTGGACATTCAGAATTTCTCACCAAAGAAATTTCTCACATCCTTGAGGCCTAATAAATATGTTGAATGCATTTCCAACCTCAAAAGATCTTTTTAAAGCTTGAATTTTGAACATTTTGCCTTGAGTGCGTTCTCGTGGCAAAATATTATATAACATATAAATATCATATAAAACATGTAGTGCAAACAATATGGGGGGAGTTTTCCTAGTTTGCTCTGTAGTGACATTTGTGGTCCCAAATTAGATTGGGTAGCTTTAAAATGATCATTATATTCTGAGACTGGATACTGATTAGTATTTACCCATCAGCTGCCAGTGCCAAGCTGCTGAACTAAAACTAATCATCACTAATTGTTGCGATCTTACTTAAATAAGGTCGTAACAGTTAGTCTAGGGGAATACAGGGAGTAACATATCAAGTTTACGCAAACCCTTTGCAAAAACTGAACCAAATGCCAAGAAAAGGCTGGTGAAGTGTAACAATGAATAACATTTATTTACAGAAATAATTAACAGAGCTCATCCATCTAAAATTGCAGAAATGGAATCAAATAAGGTAACAGGGCCTCTAAGGCCAAAATAGTAAAGAAACCCACACTAACTTGAAAATAAGAAGTATTTGTCTACAAAATCAACCAGAGAGACTGTACTAAGCACCCTAACTAACAACAATGTGGGAGAAAAGAGGGTGCAAAATAAATGATAGAGAACCCCTACAAGTCTTCCTTAAAGCTACTAAGACTAGTTGAACAAGGCTCTTCTACCAAAGGACAGACCTGAAACACTGAGAGAGAGGCGACTCTCTTCCAAGAGGAGGCCAGAGGAAAGTCAGTGGACACAAAACTAATCATTAATCAAACGAAACTAATACAGTCCTTACCCACAGTCCATTAGTTAGTATCTACAATACACAAGTGCCCGTCTTTAAAAAGGTTCTCATTAATCAATCAAAGACTGAAGCTACCCTAAGATATTTCCAAATGTATGCTATCAGTAATTTTCTGAAAACAGTTGTTTTTTTTCCATGAAACTACTCTGCAGTTATTCCAAAATAATTTTGTTTGTTTGTTTTTTTCTTTCTTTCTTTTTACATTATTACAGGGGCTAGATTGGAGTGCAAGAGTGACTTTCAGAGGATTGCCTGGAAATCCCTCAACACTTGTATTGTGCCTGGACCCTTGTTGAGTCACAGTTGGTTGTAGCCAACCAGGACATTTCTGCAAGGCAGAGGGGGCTGGCTTCGTGCTCAGTGCAGTGGTTCAGTGATGGAACATGCGAGGAACATGCAAGATGTGTGTATGTGTATGTGTGTGTGTTTGTGTGCATGTCCGGTAGAGAGGTAGACAAAGAAGTAATGAGAGCAATCCCGCACTTGTGTGGGAGGTGGTTTTTTGCAAACAGGTGCCAAAAAATGGAGCAATATTTTGCTGTGAGAGAGGCTTCCTAACAAAATGTGGTGATTTTAATCTGCTGTAACACACATACGCACACCAGTGGCATTTGAAAACCTATTTACATCATCGGCAACAGCGCATACATTGTAAAGGACAAATCCCCTGTATGCATGCCAAAGTCAGTTATACCAGTTTGAAGCCTTTAGAGGGCAATGTAGCATTTTAACTTGTATTGAAATACTGATTCTGATATTCCAGTGTATGCCAAAGTACAACAGCAATGCACTTTTTTCTGATCAAATCCAATTGGACTCACACAAATTTTCAACACAGACTTTGCAATATTTATTACTTTTATTCTAGTTTTTAGAAATGATGTAATTGTGCTTTATATAGCCATCCCTTATCATTGAAAGGATGCATACAAGTAAGTGTGTGTATGTGTGTTACAGTGTGTTTAAATAAGAAAGGCTTTGTTATGGAGTTATCTTACTGTAATTATATATATATATATATATATATATATATATATATATATAACCATGCTGTTGGTGATAGAGACTTGTTTGTATTTCCTGCTTTTATTTATTCCTTCATGTCGATAAGCTGCCTCATCGGAGTGAAACTGTTATAGCGCTGGGCCAAAAGGATAGAGCGACATGAGAGAGAGCAGAGAGAAGGCAGACCTAGAATGTTTAATAGAGCTAGACAGTGATAAAGAGTGGTGTGAGGGGGAGGAAGTGTGAGGCGAGGAAGAAGCCAGTGTTGCTTTGGTTTATTTGAAACCAGCTTGAAGTGTATAGAATTAGGGGGATCATGGAAAGATGTGTCGAGAAGTTGAGATCCGGATTTGCACTCACTGTACTGTAGATAATGAAGACACAAGTCAGTGACTCAGTGATACACACACACAAACACAAACACACACACGTACATATGTGCACACACAAACACCCACCAAGGGCCCAGAGCTACTGCAGTGTTCACAAAGGAAGGCATGCGGTCCCGGCATTATCTCTGCCAGCCTGTGTGATTGTAATGTCTGCAGTGTCAAGTTCCCCCGAACAGGAAGGCTCAAGCCACAACATGGAGTTAAGATGGGGTTACAGTTTGTACAATATGCTGTTAGATATGTTATTAGTCAAAGAGTATTTTCTTCACTGGTAGCAATATATGTATCAAAATTGGACTTTCTCTTTGTATGTTATTCAGAAGTTGATTGTAATTATAATTATGATAATGAAAGAATTTCTGAGTAGTGGCATTGAGCTGTGACCATGCACACAGGACCAAAGACATAACTAAGTACCGTTAAATCCTCATACCTAGCTGTTCTGTTCATATGACAAGCCTGTGTATATTAGTATGTCACCTAATGCTGATTTGAGAGGCATGGCTCACTAGTGCAGCCTGCATTTAGTAGCCTTGACCGGCTGCTTTTCCTATCGCCAAATTCCAACATGTGCCATGGGTTTCCAGTCACCCAGCAGACAGACACATGGGTTATCACTGAAAAAATATCCGCTTTCAGTACTGTACCAAGGGGTATGAATGTAAAGGCGAAGAATAAGATGAAGAATATTAGACATTGTGTTTAGAGATACTGCCCTAACCTGATGACCAACTTAGCCCCAAAACGAGTCTGCAGACCCTTTGTTTTCCTGCATAAAATGTAGGAAAGGGGAAAAAAAAACATCTCACCTTTATCACCACAGAAAATGAAAGGACTGTCCACAGGATCTGATTGGGTCTGTGAAAGACCAAGCCAGTGTGACTGCAACAAGCTGCACTGTACTGAACTGGGTAGAGGCCCGGTCACCTGACACCTCTGGCTAAAAAAAAAAAAATGGATGAGACTTGTTTGAGAAACAGAAAAAAAAAGGAAAGGGCGTCAACACCGTAGAGTCAGAAAAGGGACACCGAGGAAACAAAGATTTGGAGGCAGGGAAAGTGCAGACTCGTTCAGACGTCACTCTCACCAGTACTGTAATTGCAGTAATTACCATTACTTCCTAATATGCATTCTCTTCGTGTTGGGCACAGCAACAAAAAAGCCCCTTTGACCCTGCTAAACCTCAGTATGAAATTATGCAAATCGTGGTGCCATTAGCTGCTTGAGTGTCAGAGGTTACTAAATGTTACGAGTTTATGTTTGAACATTGCTGCCTCGTTTCTGTCATCTTTCTAATTTTTTCTCCTCTCCAGTCCCGGTCACTTTGGCTTCCTTTTTTTTATTACATCCTGTCTTCCTCTTAAAAAAATGTATATAAATGTTAGCTTGTAGGATATGAATTAGTCGTGAGAGGGTGAGCAACCTGTATAGCTAAAGTCCCTCTCCCTTTGTCTTAATGTGTGTTTAGTAAGTGTATTAGGTACATACACATCTTGATCACACTCTCACCTCTTACGATAGTATGATCACCTTTCCTACCGCACACTTTTAAAGTATGTTATGTATTTCATTTTGCTTTAACCAGCCCGGGAGGTTTTTGTTATCACTGCTTATTTGTTTGTATGTTTGTGTGTGTGTGTGTTTTTTTTTTTTTTTTTTTTTTCAAAGGAGCTTATGTAATTATGTACTATGCATTTGCCAATAATGGGGAGAGAGAAAAGACTTGTCTGTAAACTGTTTATGCATGAAAGATTTGGACTTCACAGATATTGCAATCATAGCATATTCAGGCATTTGCAAGTTTGAATGCCAGCTCATTGTATATTGTGGCCACACAGCCTGCCAGTGGGATACGGTTAAAGAGATAATCTCAACCAGGGATTTTTTTCACCACTGAAGTGCAGCGATCAGCAGGTGAAACCCAGTTAACACCAGCTTACATTAATACCTCCGCTCTTCGACCACAGCACTGGGCAAACGACTACTACAGACACTTCTATCTCTCTCCTTCAGTCGCTTTTCCTTCGTGTATCCCATATACAAATACATAGATGTATAGAAAATGTATTTATAGAGTGGTGCCTTGTTTTGACGATCAAGCTGTTTTCTTCATAAAGGGCTCTCAATAAGTCTACAGACACAAGCACTGTTTTTTTGGTGGGTTGCCATTCATGGATGTCCATGAAAATGATCTAAAAGAGCGAAGGCCAGCGGGTAAATGACCAATATGGATTGAAAGACTGTCCCAGGGTTCTGATTGGTTGGTTTCAGGGTTGGGGTCTTTTGTAGGGTGACTTAACTCCACCCCTGTCGACCCTCTCTCAGGGGTAGCCTTCAGTCTCTGTGTTTGTGTCTATTTCTATAACGGCAATAGGATATGAGCCCTCACCATGTTTTACTCCACCAGTCAGCGCTCTGTATAGAAAAGGCACTGGTCTTTGTCATTCAGGCATCTGCCATATTGTCTATCTATAAACAATGAATATGCAAGAACTATACTGTGTATTTGGGTTTTGATTTTACTGTTTAAGAGGGTTTTTAATTATGTATACTTAAGAAAAAAATGTGGTACGTTCTTTTTTTAATTGAGTTTTTTTTTTTTTTTTTTTTTTTTTTAATAAATGGGGGAAATAAATTCCTGTTCTGTCATTTTATATGGTCATTAGTCATTAAATTTGGAGACATATTACTCCATGACCAAGGTTAATTTCATGGATCAGATCTGGCTTTCCATGGGTATTTCATATGCAGGGAAAAGAAATGGAAAGAAAAATTGCTATAGCAATTATTTATTAAAACTTATTAGACTTATTTTCTAGAATAGTCTGCATCAAGACTGACATATACACCACCTAAATGTCAGAAGCAGCAGTGTAACTTTCCTCAACTTCATGCAAATGAGTGAATGCTGAAAATCATTCAAGCATACATCCTGTCTATGAAAAACACAAAAGGCACCCCTGCATCGTTACAACAACCGCGAGGTGCTGGTTTACTGAACGTTCCTGACAAGATTTCACTTTAGTCTTTATTTCTTTATACTTCATATTTGGGTTGCTCATTTACGAGGAGAATGATATTGGTCGCATTCTTTGTGCTGTGCAGCTGTTGTGGTGAGTAAGATCAGTTTCATTTATCAGACCACAATATTTGGGCTACTTTTACTTGAAAAAAAAAATAGATTTGTGTAGATTAAATTAGCTTTTGGTGTTTGTATAAATAAGCAATTTATAAATGTCTATACAAAAAAACAAACAAACAAACAAACAAAAAAACATTCATTATATATTTAGCTCCGAGTTCTGCTCCAGTGAACCACATCTCCTGTCAGAGCAGATGGGTTCACTATCATCTTACAATTTTGCTCTATTAATTTTAGTTTACTATGCTGTGCTTTTGCAAGTTTATTTATCACCTACATTTTTTTTTGTTAATCTCTTCAGACATTGTGCTTGTTTTGACAAGTGAACAATAAATACAGGCTGTTGCTACAGTTGTATGTACCACTTCTGAACTAAAACATCATCATTGCTGCTTTTTCCCTAGTGGCTGAAACGGAAATACAGGTTGAGTTAAAGCCGGACAGGCCGTATCTGCAGGTGCGGTTCTCTGGCACTGCCGAACTGGAGTGCTGCTACATTGCCGGCGGATCAGTTGATTACAAATGGGTCAAAAAGCCTTCTGCCAGCAACGTCACCTCAGATGAGATCACCAACAGCAGCCGGGTGTCTATCATCTTAGAAGGGAAGGACAAGACCACGTGCTCCATTCTCACTATCAAACAGGCGCAATACAATGACTCCGGGATATACCGCTGTATGCTCTACAAGGACAAGAAGACCCCTGTCTATACACATGGGACCTTCCTGGTGGTCTACAGTGAGTGTGGTTGGCACAGGGAGACAGAGTGGGTGGGGGAGGGGGGGGGGGGGGTGTTTCTAATTGTTTGTCTTACCTATTTATAATGCATGCATACATGAGGGGGGACAAAATATTAGAAACATCTCTCAATAAAATGCAGTCCAGTAAAACAGCGCCACTAACTATGAGCTCAATGCCAAACACAGAATTGAATGAACACCTCTATTACTCTGGCAAAAGAAAACCAGAGCATTATAGGCATCATAAAAGTAAACTTTATGGCAGAACAGTTGGATTGGATTGGATTTGATGGTGCAGGTGTGCCTAATAAAGTGGCCACTGAGTCTATATGTGTGTGTGTGTGTGTGTGTGTGTAACATGGGGAGATGGGGTCAAGAAACCTTTATTTACTACACAAGCCTCATAAACCATAAATCCAGTTAACCTTAGCGTACCAAAGAGCAATGAATGGTGCTATCTGTGTGTATTGTAGATTAGTCAATCCTTACATCATCAGGATGGTCTCATGACAGTCTGCTGCCCAGCCGTTTGCTTAAAATAGCACAAAGATTACATCCAGCCGCAATCAACCTAATGTGTGCGGGTATTTCACACACTTAGAGGCCACTCTGTCATAATCCCTTTTAATTCAAATGGCTGATGTGGCAATGTTTAGCAAACCCTAAACTTTTCTGGAGATATTGTGTGACATAACCTGCACCTGCATCAGTCTACTGCAGCCTGTTGCCCTCATCCAACAAACGCCATCCGTTGTTTATTCATCTGTTAAATGCATGTTAAACTCTATTTTGTTCTTTAGGCGATATAGCACAGTTATATAATGAAAGATCCATCTCAGTGGGTAAGGCTATTAGGTAATTAGTCCGTTAGCCTTTTGTTTTTCATGCAGTCCAGCTCCCCCTTCCTAAAGCAAACTCTCTCTCTCTCTCTGGAAAGAAAATAAAGCATGTGCCTGAGTAAATACCTAGAGACTAATACAACTGCTGATGAGTATGTTTGACCCCTGAACCCTGTCTTCATGCCTAGAGCCACTGGAGAAGACAATAGACATCAGTGAAAACAACAAGAACAGGATCTTGACAGCTGAGGGGATCTTGCTTGTCCTATGTGTTCTCCTGCCTTCTGCCTCACTTTTCTGCCAGGTCTGAGGGTGACACCATTAACGCCATTTTTTTTTTTTTTTTTTTTACCATACACACCTCTTTCTTCTACCCATGACTCGTATTACTGCTGCTCAGGCTTTAGTTAATCTCTGAAATTGCCTAATAGTGGTAGAACCATGTTTTGCTATTACTCTTAACACGGGATCTAGCAGAAACTATTTCAATCCATTCTATTTTTTACTATATTTACAACATATAGCCAAGTTTGTAAAGAAGAATTTTTTTTGTGTGTGTGTGTCAACATTTTTTCCTCACCTTTCCCCCCATAGGAAGTTGCATCATCTTGTAATTTTATTAACTTCTCTTTTCCTCTCCCAGTCAAAGAGACTCACCGAACTTGAGAAGAGGAAGATAAAAAGCGAAGAGGAGAATATATATCAGGTGATTGTCGATGAGTCAGTCCCTACTTGTGTCAATCTTTGTCAGCTGTCAAATGCAGGCATGGCAGGGACAGGATGTTGTGTACTATCAACTGAGGGGAGTGACTCACAGGAATGTTATAAGTCATATACACAGATAGGCATGAACATGTCAGCTTGTCTCGCTGATCAATTTAACATGCATGGTTTTTATTGATTCCTTTCTCCCTATCTCTTCACCCAGGGACTGAATCTGGACGACTGCTGCCCTGCATATGATCAGATCCTGCGCACCCAGGTGACGAGCCCGTACCAGGATGTGGACAACGTCATAGAGGAGGAGGATGACATCCAACTGGAGAAACCCTGAGGGGAAAAAGCAGAGATGGAGAAAAATAAAGAGATGGTGTTGGATGATCCCGAGAGAGAGAAAAAAGAAAGAGGTTGTTGAGAGGTTTGGAGAGCTGAGGTTTGAGACATGTGGTGCTGGTATTGTCTGGTGGCTCTGAAACATTTATTGCATCCTTCCCCAACACACATATACACCTGAATTTGGGAGGAGAGCTTTGTTTGCTATATAGCTTTCATTGTAGCTTCTGGCAACATATCATTCACTATGCTTTTTTTTTTTTTTTTTTTTTTTTTTTTGGACACGTATTTTAAAGAAACAGTTCTATTCATATGTTTGCAGTTTATGTGTTGTATGCATTTTTAATGTTGCCATTCCTCTTTATAAAACTTGATTTGACTCCACAACTTGCCTGTGTGCTCAGTGAATAAAGTCAAGAAAACATTATATCACACATGAATTGAGTTTTTGTCATACCTGTATTTAATCTTGCATGAAATATGTGCTCACCTTTTTACGTCACTTAATGTCGAAGACGCATTTTGAGCAATCCAGGGCAACGGGAGACACGCTAATCTATTATAGCGTTTCACGATTGGCTGCCCAAATGTAAAGCCGATGCTTATTGGCTTTATTTATGACGTGGGCGGGGCCGCTGCCCCAGGCAGGTATGTAGGGGGGATCTGAAGAGGCGGTGCGTAAACAGAGTGGGCGAAGATGGCGTCGAGTAAGAAGAGTGGGAATAGTAGAATTGACAAAGGTGTAAATGGAAGACGGTCTTCTAAACACAAAGAGGGGCCAGTGGGTGAGTTTTCCGCATCGTGTGAACCTCGTCACGGGACTCGCGTAGCTTTGCCAGAAACGGTCCCTTGACACCGCCGAGCTGTCACTAACCGTTAGCTAGCGTTAGCATCTTAGCTGGCCTCCTGCGGCACAGTGAACAACCAGGACTTAAGCCACCAGCCGCTGACGCCCTGTATTTGTTAACATGGCAACAAAACGGGGCGGTGTTGGTGGTCAGTTTCTAAGCTTTGCTGGAAAAAACGCACAGCCACCTACTTTGTTATCATGTGTCACGTTACGTAGTTGCGAGCATCCCCTAGTTTGACATTATGCGGCTTACAAGCGCGTTTGGTAGTTTGTAGTTCGTTAGCTGTGGTAGTAGTAACAGCGTTGCCACTTAGTCTAGTGGATCTAAAGTAGGGCATCCACAAAGTTATGCCTCCACAATTTAGTAACATTATTTCTTTCACGTTTTGTATCCCTAGTCCCAGCTGCTGACACTGACAAGACCCACCTGATCAGGTACATTAAAGATAAACAAGGCTAGAGACTTATAGTGGGCAGCATTTGGAACTTGAGTTGGGCGGGGTTGGAGCTATATATTATATGAATGGACGAAGTCAAGAGAATGCAAAGTGAATCTGCTCACACTGCCATTAGTTTAGTTTGTATGAGATGAGAGCATGCAGACACATTGTGACAAATAGGTGATCTGTGAGGAGAAAAAAGCATGCTGGAGGGGATGCTACAGGCACTGTTAATCTGCAGCTGTGAGCTAAACAGACGGCCTCTGTTGTTTCATTCTCATCTCTAATAGGCCGCTGTTTGGCTCTTTAACTGGGACAATACATCCAGAGGAAGACCTCAGCTGCCACCAGTTTTAAAAGCTTCCCTTTGACTCATCACAAACCTAATAGGCTAAAATGATGCACATTGTTTTTGGCTTTGAAACACAAGGAACTCTCCAGTAGCAGCTTAATCACTTGTTTCAGAACAAGCTAAGGGTTATACCAAGACTAAAATACTTTTTGCTGAATAATGATACATTTTCGCATTGTTCTGATCTCTAATTTGATGCCTGAGATTGATACCACACTTGCTGTGTTAAGTCATTTTTTAATCAGATAGAGATATGGTTTTCTAATTCAGCAAAGGCATTTTCAGAGTAACATAGTGAGGGGTCAGCCATATGTGTCTTATGTAAGGGGTAGGGCAGCTCATTGTTACTAGTTTCCTGTTGTTCGTTTTGGCCTTGTGTTAGTGAAAGGAGTTTGTGTGGGACAGGGGTCGCAGCTTCCAGTCCTAACTGTGACGCTCAGTGCTCCTGCTGGCTCTTCCACTTGCCTGTCCACTGCTCAAAGTTGGCTATTTTTAAAACTTGCTTCCTATAGACGTGACATTTGTGCAGTGTTGGGTAGAAGAGCAGGAAAGGCTGCCATATGATCTTTAAGAGGGTATATGCCACAGTTTTGTAGCTCTAATGGCCAAAAGGCCAAATAATGAAATTTCACCTTAAACACTTTAGTTTTAGCATAAGACTAACATTAAGGTTTTGCACTCTAAAAGTGCATGAGGAAGTTTTACTTTGACATAGTTACTTGCTTCGAGGAATAGCCACAGGACTTGTCCTTGCACATTTCCCTGGAAGTAATCTGTTAAGGCTTGATAAGGAAAAACACATGAGAAACATCAGTTGGAAATGGTCTAGATAACATTTGTCACGTTTTAATGCTGCTGACATTAAGGAGTAGTTTTCATTTTTCTCAACATTAGACTTGACCTTGTCCCTCAGTGCACCTCCTGTAAGTTTGTCAAAATGAAATTGACCTTAAAGGCCTGTTCCATTGAAAAACACAATTTTCCAGCTTTCTGCTTGAGTATAATGCAGTAAGTTGGCGTGAATGATCATGAAAATCTGGGCTTGTGATATTAAATAAATGTATGACCAAAACCTTGAGATACTCCCAGTGATTTCAAAATCGGCTATTGTGTGAAATTCTAGATGGTTTTTTACATTGTGACTTATGATTAAATATCATATCATCGATTGCCATGTGAGTGTAGCTGGTCTGTTGTATTAGTAAGCTTGACATTACCTTTGAAAAGGTAATGATTTTGCACTATGCCAGAATCACAAATCAAATGTGACAGATGAATTTTTGCAAAACGCTAAGGAGGCAACCTGGTCAAAGGCCAAGGGGAAAATTTATAATGGGCTTGGATATTTTAATGACAAGTATCAGACTCTTTCTCATAGACTCAGTATTTTATGCAGTGGACTGCATTCAGATTTTGACTCAACACTCTGGGTTCGTTAAGTTTCCTCGCTTGAAACATGGTGACATTCTTTCAGTCAACTTTAATGGGCAACACTCTGTAAGTAGCTACCAGTTTTTATTCACAAGAAATTTCAGATTCTGAACGCTGGTGTCTCCTTTGCTAGCATATGTCCAACACTATTTACAGTTTGCATATATGGAAAGCTCAGTTGTGATATCTGCCAGTTATCAAGAAAAGTACCGCTAGATGTAGTGAAAATATGGGTGCACAAAACTCTGTATTTTTGCTTTATGAAAAGCAAAGCAGAGTTGTTTTGAATTAATCTGTTGCACAGTGCAAACTGAATTTGAAGTTGTCAGCATGGAGCAAGCTGCAGCTCTGCGTCAGTGATTTGAGCATGCTGTTGGCTGTAGGAATACATTTGAATAAGCTGCTTCTTTCAAGACAAAAGCACAACTCTAGAGAGAGAGAGAGAGAGAGACACATGCAAGGAAAATCAAAGTGCTGATTTACTTTTGTCAAGATAAGGCAGATGCCCACAGTAGGAGTGCTAAAACATTCATTCGTATGCTTCCTTTATTTTTGTGACCTGTCTGATTTACCATACAGCTGAAAGTGATGGTGAACACCGACAACATAGATTTGATGGGAGTACATTCAAATATGTTAGGACCATTTTATGAGCCTGTCAGGAACTCACAAGCCCATATAGCTATTAGGATGCCCCATGCCCTAGACATGTGTTTTAGATCTGCATTCTTTGTTGAACAAACTGTCTGATGCTGTCACCTCCCAAAATATGCTCCATGCAGCTGCTTCAAGTTTATTCATAATAATAATAATAATAATGATGTTGAAAGCCAAACATACTCATTGATGGCCTATGAGTTGTTTTTGTGCCTCTGGCTGTGTGTGAGTGGGTGAAGGTTCATGTTCCCATTCCTTGAAGCTGTGACACTGTGATATGAACCAAGCAGTCTAAACTAAGGTTATCTTTTCCCAAGCCATTAATGTTAGGTATGTACTGATTTATCAGTGGTACATCTGTATTGGCTGATACTGACCTTGTTGACTGCTATCAATAGGATTACATTTGCTTTTGGCTGTGCCCGATATTTATCCGTCCATTTTTGTCCAGTGCTGTAGAGTAATGGTATCCTCTTGCCAAAAAAATGTGTTTGGGATGGACAGACATCCTCCATGGGACGCCTCCAGGACAAAAGGGGCTTTTAGCAGATTTTATTATTACTGTTATTATGCCTGTCACTTAGAAAATGACACTGGATAGACTGTGCATCTATAGCGTCTACAACCAGTGTTTTCCACTGACTGACTGCCTACAACTGAGTGCTTCCTCTTTTGGTCTTGCTCTTTGTAATCACTGGCTGTACCTTTAGTTGGCTGAGTCGCGAGACCTGTGAGAAATAAGACAATTCTGAAATGCTGCTGACCATTCCCCCCGTCATATGAGGAAAAATGTGTTGCACTATTAAACGGAGGTGGCATCGCAGATGAATGTTAAACACCAACTGATTGGCAACACCAGAGAATTACGTCTTCGGATCGGAGTCAGACTACAAGTCAGGACTGAGCATGGATGAGGATTGCCGTCCGAGTTGTAATGGGGTTACAATTATGGTGCATTCAACCTCTGTTCAGTAAAAATGAGTATCGGGTGAAGATAAATTATTTTATCACAATGTGTTCAAACATAGTCTTGAAAAGTAGAATTAAATAGGCCGCATTTGTTTGAAGGAGATATTTGTGGGAGTATGTAGTTGTACAGAGGGCGAAAGAATCTTTGTCATGTGAAAGTTATATTAAAAATTATATTAAAGTTTGTTTAATAAATGTGTATGGTAGAATTTGATAGTTTAGATAGTGTTCAAAGATAGTATAATGAAGCCCTAAAAGACTTTAAAACAGCAAGTCAAAAAAAAAAAAAATGGTATTGGGTATCAGCCAAATTGCTATTTTGAACACTGGTATTGGTATCAGTCCAGAATTTCACAATCTGTGCATCCCAAAACAGTTTGCTTTGTGGTCCACAAGTACATTCCCACCCACTGTTTTGGGTTTAGGAGGTATGGTTGGGTTCTACATGTACCATATTCATTGCCAAACATTAGTATTTCCCAACACTTTTGCACACACAGTACAGTTCATCTGCTTAAACATCCACAAATAAATGTTCAAAGGTCCTATAGTAATCCTGTTTAAGACATATGTATATAACTGACACGCTCCACTTTTAAACTGTGTCTTTAGTATTTCTCTTCTCTTTCTGGCTATTCTGAAGGATAAACATCAAGAAAAAAGTGTAATACAAGTCATGCCGACACACACACACACACACTTACAGACGAAGATTATTTACTGAAAATACCAAAGAGTGTGCACCCCTGGAAAATGTTTGTTATATCCATGTAAGGGCAGTGATGCACATTTCACTGTATTTTGTCCATTTCCTGGTATTGGGAATCCTCCCTGTGCACAATGGAATTGCTTGTCACCCAAGATCAATTTTGGCCACAGTTATGGAAATATTATCATCATCACATCTACTCATAGTTCTGTCTGTGCTACTGCCTCTCTGGATGACAACTGCCAGTTAGGTTGAAGGTCACTGGGAGTTGCAACTTGAACAGCCAATGGCAAAAAAGGCTACAGTCAGAGGGAGAAAGTTAATTGGGTCGAGGTTGCCTTCGGTGCCTTTGCCTTTCCACCCTTTATAAAGAGGAGAGGGAGAGAGGAGCGCAGAGGAAAGCAAAGGACAACACGTTGCCTGTGAGTGGGATTGGTTATGACAGGCTGACATTAGCCAAAGCAGGCAGGAGAAAAGTCACAACGGAGAGAGACAGAGAGTGAGAAAGAGAACGGACCCACTTGCAGTACCCTTCTCTTCGCTCTCTGCTACTCCTCCCTCCCGTCTCTCTCATTCTCTTTCTTTCTCTTCATGCTCTCGTTGCCGTGGTGGAAGAGAGGAGACAGACCAGGACAGTGCCTTGAACTCGGATGCCGGTAAACACTTTATCTTTACTCTTCCAGCTTTACAATAGTTAGTCTGTAGCTCCTGTAATAGCCTGCTGGTAGCCTACACACATACACACGCTACACGCTGTCCATGGGCCCTGAAGGGCTCATTATATGTCTGTACTGCCGCTGGTGTTAGTTGTTGTACATGATTTATTGATGTCTACTGTCATCCATATTTAATGTGTAGAGACCAGGTGTAACTTCATGGTTACTGTGGGTTCATGCTGATCATTTGACTTATAGCAAGGGACGATGCTGAAACATGTTGCCTTTTATTGACACAGTCAGTGGTGGTCTTATCAATCTGTGACCAGTTATGACAAAACATTTACAGATACACAGTAAATGGGGTGATAAGGCTAGTAGGTGAGTCATTTCCTTTCCCCACTGACTTTCATAGATGTTTTGTTGACAACTATCCCTTATTCAGTGTAGTGACAACTTCTTTGTGTTTCTGTCTAAGACATTTTCAGAGCTTAAGATTCAGTTATTAACTTTGACAAGCAAAGGGGAAGTATGGGGTAAGCCATGCTTGAACTTTGAGTAAGCTTTGATGAGAGAGATCGAATTAGTTTGCCTAACTCTGCTCATTTGCATTACATTTGCAGAATATGATATGCTCCCTGCAGTTAGATAGGGATGTAATGTGCGCAGGCTTCATTATCATTAAGCAAGTTTTAGAGCAGCTTATGCTGATCCAGGGGTTCATAAAGTTCACGCCTAGCTCATTCTGTCAACATAAGGCCTATTGGCTTGCCCTGCTGAGAGAGTTATACCCCCCACTCTAATTAAGTTATGTAATTTTAATTTTGGCCGTGTGCCCAAACTATCTTGACTTCTGTAGCTGCTCCTGCATCATGGGGTTCGGGTGACTACTTGACCAAATCGGACGTTGTGCTGCAGTGCCTTGAGGCAAGGTTGGATGTGCTGTGGAATTTTGAGACCCTCAGTGCTTTTGCTCATAGTTTAATGTCAGTTGTCTTTACAAAGAGTGTCTTAGCTGGAGAAAAGGCAGAGTAGACCCAATGTCAGTTTGTGTATAAATATGTGGAGAAAGGTGGGTTAACATTGTGATTCTTACCCAGCCCACCGCTGAGGAGAAAAGCTTACATGACCTGTTTGCCAAGGATAGCGAAGTCATTTAAGTTGTCATTTAGGCTTATGGGTAAAGGTTAGAGTTAGGTTCAGGTTAGGTTTAGACATAAATTGGTTAAGGCTAAGATTAGCAAAAGGCTGTAGAGAACAAATGTAAGTCAATTAGGCAATGCCTTCACTATCCAAGGGAAAAAATATTGCTACTTGTTCTGTGTTTGGCATAAACCATGGGTAACCATTGCAGCCATATCGCTGCACAACAAGCTTTCCATCACCTGTGAGTAAAGTGGTGTGGAAGTTGGGCTCAGCAAGAAACTGTGGCAGTCTGCCAGTAGCCATTTATGTGAGGTAAGAAACAACTGCAAAAAAAAAAAGAAAGAAAAATCAATGTTGGGTTAATAGAGACTTTGTTTCTGTTGAAGTCAGCAAAACTAGTTTACAGATATTAATGGAAACATTGTCTATCTACTGGAATGGCTTAGTTTTGAAATTATGATGACAGTTTCTTTATGATATAAAGTTTATTATCATATCAAGCAAAAGATGAATAAAGAACATTTCTTGGAACTGATCACTATCAGTTTTATCTAGGCTCTATGGGATTTTTAGCTGTGTCAGCTGTGTAAAGATGATATTATGCTTCACAATATAGCCTATGAGTTCGTTTTCAGTGCAGCATATAACCAGTAATTTGTTTAAACAGTCATTTCCTAATACAGACCTTCACTTTTTGGAAAAGTGAACCCCTGTCTATTTTGAATAGCCAGTACTTACTTACCTTTGTTGTTGCACTGTCTGATAATAATCAATTTGTGCTGTTCCTGAAATTGCACTTCTAACGTATAATTATGTCGGAATTAACTTTATTGATTTGGCCAATCCAGCCTATTGACCCATCAGAGAAGTAAGTGGGTGTGTCACATGTACAGTATACAGTATGATGATGATATGCATTCTGTGTAATTGTGACTGCTTCTATATGTAAATGCCTTGTCATTCTGGTTTGGCTTTCGGTTTGCCTTAGCTCCAAAAAGTTTGAGTACAGGGTCTCTAAGGCAGTGTTGCTGTGATTGCATATCACAGCAATATATATATATATGTGTGTGTGTATTCGTAAATGTTGTTTTGTATGTCTTGTTATTTCCAGTTTGCTCCAATGTAATGAGATGAATAGTTGTACAATGAATAACTGTCTCCCATGTTTCCATGTTCAAAACATTCTCAGGCTCTGAGTAATTTGTTCTTGGCCAAGTCCTGACTACCACAGATGGTGCAAGAGTTGTAGACTTTGTGTGTGTGTGTGTGTGTGTGTGTGTGTGTTGTCAGCCTTTTCTTGTTTGCTAACAAGACACACACAAGCAGGCTCACTTCATATATCTTTGTGATGAATTTTCCACGGTATGTCCACATGTCAGGGTGAGCATCTCTGTCTCGGTGAAATGTTATCCATCTAGGTCTCTCACAATCACTCATTTTTGTGCCACCCCAATCCTTCTCCTGGTTTTATTCCTCTTTGAAGTTGATAAGTACGGATCAGGCCTGTGTGGGATACAGCATACACTCGAAATGGTTGATCCAATGTGAAATTAGGTCTCAGGCAGCTTCATTTTGTTTGAGGAGAGTACATGATACATTTATGAAAAACTAATTTGCAGTGAAGCATTGTTCTTTGTAGTGTACTCATTTGGGTAGGGGGGAATCAATTGCAAATAGAGACAGGCAGGGGTGGATAGGCCTCATGAAGGGATGTCCACATTGTCATATTTTTTTCAATGGATTATTGGTGTTCTGGTTAGTTTGCTGAAGGCTGAAATCCAGAAAGTCACAGATTATAGTTTAGGAAGGGTAAAAGAGTTGTATATTTTAAGGCCAATGGGAGGGAATAGAGTGGGGTGACAAAACCATGTCAGTATCTAGGCCACAGCAGGGTGTGATGCAACAAACTTCACTGAATTAGATCATATGTTACCATTAATTTTTGAATATAATCCAAAGCCTTTAGCAAAGTGATAAATGCTGTCGAGTTTGACTTACTGCGAAACTTTTCTGAGGATGTTTTGGTGACATGGTTTGACTTTTCTCCAAGTTTTTGAACCATGACAAAAAGGGCATCACATGTGAAATGGTGTGCCAGCAGAAGTATGTGTTACCTTGAAGCTGGTGACAGAAAAAGTCTTCTTGGTTTGGGAAAAAAGTTGAAGCAAGAGACAAAGAGATAAGACGGTAAGATGAAGAAATGGCTAACGGCTGAAGAGATTTCTGATAAGTGTGTGTGCTTGAAGTCATCTGTGTGACAAATGTGTCTTCCCAGATGTCAGGGGGTGTGATTCCTCCTAGCAAACTGAGATTGCTTTCTCCATTACTCTTACTGTATGACAGAACATTGCAGAATAATGTGTGAGTAGGGCTCCATTAGCTCTTTGACCCTCAAAGCTATATGCCACTGATATATAATGTTATGACTTTTGTGAGTTTCTTCTCCTTAGGCACTTAACACTTGAGCCTTTATTTTGAAGACTTAACAGTGATACTGCACATCTAACCAGGGCTGAACAATTAGCCAAAATCTTATCTAAATGGCTATATGACAAGAGTATGTAGGAGGACTACTGATTCCAGTGAGCAGCTGATGCTTATTAGGCATGTATGCTATAACTAAAGCTCCACCACAGCAAAATACTGCCCGGAGAGAAATTTTAAACTGTTCAGTATCCTATTGTGTCTTCACAACAGCCCAATACGCTTCAGTACTGCAGGCTAATCGATTTAACACTCCTCAGTCATAAGGAAGTTTTCCCTCTGTATTCCTCTCTCTCTTTGAGTAGGACATTTCTGAGGCATTACTGTCTCTGCTCCCTTCTCTGCACTTCTCTTCTTTATGTATCCACTGTCCCTTCTCCCCTGTCCTGCATCTCTCAGCGTGCCTGTCACCCTATACAGTAAATACAAGCCAGGTCCCAGGTCTCAGTGTTGTGGAAACAGAGGTCTCAGGTGGCTCAGCAGAAGAACCCAATCCAATACCAGAGAGCCAAGAGGGACATGGCTTTAGATGTTTGTTATGTTACAAGGGGGCAGAAATGAGAGTGCAGCTGACAAACACACTTGACGTAAGCTCTTCAGCCACATATTGTCAGCAACATACCTCCCTTTGGGACTCTTGTATGAGTGAGAAGTGTGTGTGTGTGTGTGTGTGTGTGTGTGTGTGTGTGTGTTGTTGTCAGTGTGTGTGTGTGTGTGTTGTTGTCAGTGTGTGTGTGTGTGTTGTGTGTGTGTGTGTGTGTTGTTGTCAGTGTGTGGCTAATCTGTGTTTGTTCCCAGCAGCGAGAAGTAGGCACAGCCCTCTGCTCTCTCCTCCTGTTCCATGCATGTCTGCCTAGATCTCAGTGGATTTTGGCTGCTTAGCCTGGATTTACATCATTTAATTTCAGGGCTTGCTTAACACGTTTCAATCAATGAGCTTCCATGAGCCAGACTATGGGGGGGGGATTAGTTATTAGGTGTAAGAGAACATTATGTAGGATATATCCAATGATATCCCACTTGGTACAGTGTGTAAATGCTGATTACAACTATAGGCGTGGTGCTGAATAGGGATCAGGCTGCACCCATTTATGCTTGCTGGCAAGGTTCTCCACCACTGGGGAAAAAAAAAAAATGTTGAAAGGCAAGCTATCCTTGATTCACTGTGGAAAATAAATGATGTTACCTATTGCCTTTTAAAATGAAAACAAATGATGCATACATTTGGGAGCAGCTGGATGTTATAATTAGTATAAAAATCACGTTCAACTTGTAGGCATGAGGATTCAAGCCACTGTGACAGCAAGCATCTGCCCTGGGGAAAAGGGAATTTCCCCACATGGATCTATAAAGTATCACATTATTATTAGAGATTATGCGCATGGATAGACATGCACTCTAGCGTGCATACAAATAATTTCTGTCTCTTTCGACCTTTTCCTTATCTGCCCTTTTGCTGATCCCAGTGATGGACACTAAGGCAGTGTTTGCGGCCCTGTACAGCGTGTGTGAGGAGAATGCAGCGTTCTTCTCAGGAGGAGCGAAGGGGGCCCAGGGCGACACAGCGCGGCGGCTAGTGGACTCCATGACTCTCATTCAGGAGCATGCTCGCAGTCTGGAGCCTGTTATCACCGGCTTCGCTGCCATCTATCACCACTTTGACTTTGACCCGCACATACCTGCTAACGGCTATCGCTCCCTGGTCAAGGTAGGGCTGTGAGAATTTAAGTCTGTTTTATTTTTCCTTCGAGTTCTTGTATATGTGTGTGTATGTTGCAGTCAGTGCATCATACCACATAGAACAATATTCTCATCAATATTCTGTCCACACTGTGAGAAACTGTTCACCATCCCTCATTCCCTTGATATCTCTTTTTTTCAAGGTCAACTCATTTGTTTTACAGATTGATTTTATGTTGTAAATCAGCATAGATAAATTTCTTCAGTAGCAGAATATCTCCCCCCACTGTACCAACTGTACTCTGTCTTCTGCTGTTATTGATGAAACATCATGACCCTCAGTGGCTGCACCCCACTACTATTGAATAAATGTAGAGGACTAGCAAATGAATGCATCTCTGTTTTCTAGCGTCTCGATTTCCACATTTTTAATCCTTCTCATTCCCACAGTGCTACTCTGACTAATGCGTATCACCGTGGTGAAGCAGCAAGCTTTTCACATGCTTGCATTCAGCCAGGCTACCCACAAATCCATTTTTCTCTGCTAAGCTTACCACAGTAATCTTAATTATAATTCAAACAGACCCGGAAGATACTCTTCTTTTAATGGCTACACATTTAAAGACCTATGATTTGCGTTGTCATAAATTGGAAATGACAATTTAACAGTCCTTTTCCAAAATGGATAAAATGCATTTAAAAAAATAAATAAATAAATAAAAATAAATTGGAGAGGTCATCACTTTGTATCTCTAAAACATATAGGGTCTGTTTGGCGAAAGTGTTATCTTTTTGTTAACCTGGCTCTTAAGGCTGGAATCTGTGACTTTTTCTTATAATTAATAGTCATTTTATTCATCTGGAATGTGGAGTAAAATTGCACAGTACCAATAAGCATTATTATGCCCTCCGAAGACCAATATAATGTGACCTAAGTGCCATAGTACATTTTATTTCTGTATTGTATCATTGTGTAAGAATAGATGTCACTTAAAATGTTTTCTCATTCTCCTAAATATTATTTGACTGTTTTTCCTTTTACTCCAGGTGGTGCGTTGCTGCCTTCTCCACATCATCCACAAGGGGCGCTACATTGCGGCCAACCGGCGTAGCATCTTCTTCCGGGCAGCGCACAATGCCGGGGAGATGGAGGCGTACTGCAGTGCCCTGTGCCAGCTGCGTGCCCTGCTTTATCTGGCCCAGCGCCTGCTACATGACAACAGCCACGGAAACCTCTTTTTTCAGGAGGAAAGTGGCCTCAGCCAGAGCTTCATCCGTGAATACTCCTCCATGCACAAAGGCTGCTTCTACGGCCGCTGCCTGGGCTTTCAGGTAGGATGAGATATTGAGCACAGGGATGGCTAGAGGGAAAGATGGAGGAGGGGGGTCAGGAAGGGTTGGAAGTAGGGGTCTCACGATATTGATGACAACCGTGATATTTAAAAAAACTAAATATTGATATCATCTTAATAGTACTCATGTAATAATATTGTTTAAATAATCCAGTCTGTGATATCATTTAAATTTCTTTCTGTTCTCTCTTTGTCTCCTTCCCCCAAACACATACACACACACACACACACACACACACAGTGCACACACACACTCACACAGATGAATTTGACTGACAGAATCCATTTATCTATATTTATCGTGATAATATTGTTATTGTGAATTCTGTTGGCCACGATTTGTGTAGTGAAAATCTGATGTTCTGGCAGCACTTGCTAGAAGCATGCTTGAGAGTTTAAAACTTGGATTTTAGCTGAGCAAGTGGGTAGAGAGAGGGTGGGAAGAAAGAAAGGTTAGGTGCACTTCATTATGCATGAGGGCAGCTTCTTCAGGTGAGTAGTGGTGTGTAAGTTCTGTAATGAAATATTTCACAACAATACAATGAAAAAGTACCTTAATCACATTTAAACTCACTAGCTCCCACCAACTTAGAAGGATGCGCACATAAGCAACTGAATGTACAGATATCTATTGATTTTTATCTACATAATATACCTAAAATTGGAGTTCCAGATACAGCAGGTATAGACCAATGTATCCCACACATCAGTTATTTAACAAGTTTGACATCAGGGGAAGTCATTGTCAAAAATAAATGAGGCCTGGGGCAAAAATACCTTTTGGAACATCATAAAATGCTGAAAATGTATTTGGAGAGCTAGCAAATGCCCTGATAATTTAGTACCTTTATTTGCATTTCATCTGTTCCCTTTTTTCGGTGAGTTTTCAAATATTCACATGAATGCCCCTATGTAGGTGATTCATGGGAGGCTATAGGCCAGGGGGATTCTCTCCATTATTTTCTGGGCCAGAAAAATTGAGCAGGTGTTGATAAGAAAACAACTGAGTGCGCAGCCTGAAGCGGGAGAGGAAAATGCCAACCTCACAGAAACTACTGTGTCAACAAAAAAAATTAAATGACCAATATAGTGAGAAAACTGAACAATCGAAGAGTGGAAGATGGTCTGGTTAGTGGCAGAGAGTTAGGAAACCTCCACCAACCTCTTCTGCAAACCTGTAATGAGCTTTCCAGCATCGGGAAAAAAGTGAGAGAAACATATATTGCGATTAAACAATTGTGAATTTGAAAAGAGAGCTCAAAGTCACAAATTTTTCTTAGTTAGCCAAGTCCATATGTGGACTAATATTGTATTTACATGGTAAACAATTGTGAGAAAAATATACAAGTTGTGCAAGTTGAGTGTTTGTTTACCAGTACCATACAATGCAATGCATACATGTCATTTCAAAATTCAATAAAATTTGCCCCTGCAAAGGAGCAATATGCCCCAAAAAACAGATACAGAGGACAGAAAAATTGCACTCTGGGAGAAAAAAATAAGTTCTTTCCCTGCTGGTAGGTAATCCATACTAGGGATAACTGGATTTACCTGTGCCAGGAGCGAGTTTGTCGCCAGAACCCGTGCACTGTCCTTAACTTAAGGGCTGCTGAGCTCTTAAAATAGAGGGATTGAGTAAGGAAAGATCAGGAGACAGTGGTGGGGAATTCAGGGGGGAGAGGAAGGGGAATACCTGTTGCCTTAACCTTCATGTGAGATGTTTGGAGGAAAGGAAGATGGATGGATGGATCAAAATAGGGGGTAGAGCGCAAGATATGTTTTTACAGCAGTCTCTGTTCATAGTTGAGCTTCAAGGCCGAAGCTGAATCTTCAGTGAA
This sequence comes from Myripristis murdjan, assembly GCF_902150065.1. Taxonomy (NCBI): domain Eukaryota; kingdom Metazoa; phylum Chordata; class Actinopteri; order Holocentriformes; family Holocentridae; genus Myripristis; species Myripristis murdjan. Next base: position 22,544,010 of record NC_043995.1, read on the forward strand.
CAGCGAGGTCAAAACCAATCCATAAAGAAAAGGGGAAAAAAATATGATATATGAAATCTCTGTAGTACTGGGTGTATCAGTTTCTCATGGCTTACTCATCATCTGACACCCCCCCACCACCACCACGCTTTCTGCCTCCCTCCCTTTCTCTCCACTTTATCTGTCTTTGCCTCTTGTTAATTATATGTTTCACTTTCTGTGGTTTATCAAATTATTCTAGTTTTCATTGTAGTCATGTTTTTAAATGCTACATCAAAAGTTGATTAGAAGTTGAAGGCTGTCTCTGTATCTCTTGTGTTTCTCTCTCCCGGACTCCACCACCCGCCTCTTTCCAGTTCACTCCAGCCATCCGGCCTTGTCTCCAGACCATTGCCATCGGCCTCGTGGCCTTTGGAGACAACTACAGACGCCATCAGTCAGGAATAGGTCAGCACCATCTTTTCTGCAGTAGCAACGACCATCAGCCAGCCACTTCATTCTCATTCATGTATCATACTCATAACCGTGGCTCAACACTACATAGCTCCTTTGGCTCTCAAATGTGTACCTTTTGATGATGTGTGTTTGGATTGTAGATGCTCTTTCATCCTTTCGAATCTCTAGGGCTAGCTGATGTACTTCATGTATATTTCAGAATGTTTTGAACACTAACACAGTACAGAGACAGACTAGCACGCACCATCGTATACACATTTACACAAACGCACACACACGCACACACACTCACATGCGTAAATGTTGAACATTTTAAAATGGAATCGTCCAATTCTTATGGTTTCTTGTGCTCTTTGCTGCACCACAGTGGAGGCAGGAAATATTGCACCATATGGTGAGTCTACTGTACCATAACCTCTGCACCATAGTCCTCTGTAGTGAATTGAGAGGCACTATGAATGACTGAAGAAGCTGAATCTGTGACATAGCCCCTATCTTCCTAAATAGTTACACACAGCGCTGTAGGCTGTTGTCTTTATGAATTTTATCAATGAGTCTAAACAGGTCCAAGGCTGCAGTTAACATTATCTGAAAAAGGAAACCTTCACATTTCCTTGTTGTGTATGTTTGCCCTCGTGCATAAATTTGATGTTTTGGAAGTGTTGAATTTGAATGCAGCCTGTGTTTCATCAGCAGTAAAGTCCATGCAGACCACACAAGCTTGTGTTTCAACACAGCACTATCACAATAGAATAGAATTGTCTTGTGGAAATTGTTACTGATGTACCATCAGTAACAATTTAAGTGTGCTGTGAGGGATTTAAGTTGATTCAGTCTGTTGTGGCCACATCTCTGATGGTTCAAGGGAAGTTTGCTTTGTTTTTACACTCTTGTCTTTTTTTGCCGCACATGATGTCTTTTCTCTGTTCCTCCTTGCCCGATCCTTTGCTTACTCCCTCCTACTTTTGTTGTTCCAGTTAGTTTGTTTACTGATGTTGTTTTGAAATGCTAGTGCCCAGTCACTCACTCCAACTCTCTTTTCTACATGTCCTCTCTTTACTGCTTCCTTCCTCTTCCATCTGTTAATTCATACTCACTCACATTTTTCGAAGATTCTCTTTTTGTCTTTGCCAGTACTCAAAGGTTTTTCCTCCCAATTCTCAACCCTTATTTTCCCCACATTTCTCCTTCCGTAATCACTTTCCTGTCATTGTGCTACCTTATCTTTTCTTCTATACCCCATCTATTCTCTCATACCCATTATGATACCCTCCTCATCCTGATGAGCCTCCTCCCTCTCTCTCCCAGGTGTTGCAGCCAGCTCTTTCTTTACCTCAGGCAAGTATGCCATCGATCCAGAGCTGAGGGGGGCTGAGTTTGAACGCATCACCCAGAACCTGGACGTCCATTTCTGGAAGACTTTCTGGAATATTACTGAGACAGAGGTCCTGTCGGTGAGTGGACTATACACACATATATGCATAGGAATGCTCATCTGTAATCTAGCCGTGCTTTCATCATTAACCCATGCACACAGGAAAGTGCACTGCCCTGCTTTTTTTAATTTTAAAATTGTATCTGGGACATTTTACTTTTCTCTGGTAAAAGTATCTTCCTATCATTATGCATTTTGGCCTGCAGGCAGTTAGTAATAATAGAGTGGAATTCAATTTATTCAATGGGGTTCATGATTTATTCATTCAGTTTCTCTTTCTCTCCTTTGACCTGACTGGCTCTCTCACTCGTACTTTCTCTCTGTGACTGTTTCTATATGTCTCTCTCTCTGTCCGTCTCTCTGCATCTGGCTCTCTATTATCTCTCCCTCCAGAGTCTTGCCAGTATGACATCAACCACAGTCAAGGTGAACCGTGCTCTCTCTGTGCCCCCCATGCCCTTCGACCTTCCCGTGGTAGCCAACCCCAAAACAACTGTAACCATTGCGCCGCCGTCAGCACATATTGGCATTGCCCCCATTCAGATGAGGCTCATTTCTCACGAATTACGTGAAGGACAGGTAATGAGATGAAATCCTAATCCAGTTCACATCATAATGGCACAAAAACCATGATGCAGTTTTGCAAGAGACAGCTTGTATCTTTTTCCTCCGATGGCTGTTTTCAATCCATCTTACACAGCAGATGATTCTGTTCCTCTTTGATTGTCTTAAGTCTGTCCCTGCCTGCTGCCTCTGCCTTTGCTTTATCTGAAAGGCTTTAACAACATATCTATTTCTGCTGACTGCTAGAGTAAACAACAACTTCTCATCTTCCTAGATTCAAACCTATTCTCTCTCTCTCTCTCTCTCTCTCTCTCTCTCTCTCTCTCTCTCTCTCTCTCTCTCTCTCTCTCTCTCTCAGGTATCACACTCACTTTTTCTAGTGTGCCTCCCTTCCTAATTCTCTGGGGAGACTGCCCCTCTTCCATCTCAGGCTTTCTGTACCTCTTCCCTTCTCCTCTTTATGTTGACATCTCACCAGACTTGCTATCAGTGAATACTTTCAGCCATGGATCACTCTGCAGCATAACAACAGTATTTTTTTTTCTTCTAATATTGCAAAACACAAGTGTGTATCAGCAGAAACCCTCACCTCCCCTTACCTACCACCCTCCCTGGTTTTCTTAATGAATGAGAATTAGTATGTGTTAATGTTTTTACAGGAAGGGCTGGCAGCAAGCTGCTACAGAGTTGCTAGCTAATCCCTCTCTCAAAGGAGTGCTGTTGCTAACACTAGCAAAAAAAACTGAGGAATGAAAATAAGGCTTTGTTTTTGATGTGCACAGGCTGTAGACTGTCATCAGAGTGGTATCCACATGACAATTTGCTGTTACGTGATCTTTTGAACTATAAACAGTATATCTTGATTTAGTTTGTCTCCCTATCCTGACACATCTAATCTCTCTATCTGTTCATTCATCTTTACACTGTCTTATTCTCCTCCTCCCTCTCTCTCTTTCTCTCTCTCTCTTTCCAGGACAGTGAGGCTCTGCTGTCTCTCTCCCGCTCAGAGGGCGGCGCCATCTCTCTTTCACTGGGGCTAAAAACCAAGCGCAGCCCCTCATCTCCCTGCCTTGTGGTCCACTTCCATGGAGGAGGCTTTGTGGCACAGACGTCCAAGTCCCATGAGGTAAGACTCTACACTAGACCAGTTACTCACTAAGATTTCAAAGTGCCTCCAGAAGTCCTTGAGGGTCTTCCAGCAGTCCTCTGCTAAATGAGGAATAGTTAAATTTCACCATATTTTAAATCACTAGACATCATTACAAAACAGTGATTGTTTGTTGAGTGATTATTTTAATATAGTTTTACTCTTAATACTTAGAATTTGTGTGTCAGTCTGTGTTGAAGTATGGCATCTAAATAATTTATTTCGTGCACAAACCAAAATATCTTTTCATGTCAGGGTTCCTAGGGCAAAATTACTTCAAAGAGTGGTCCATGGCTTAATTAAAGTCAACATCCGGAACAAGAAAAACTTTGAAAACTCCTGCACTAAGCTACATTCATTAAGATGTTCTTTAGTCAAACTGGAAACACAAGATGTGGATTTCTACATTTTAAAACAGCTGAACATTTATTTTTTTCACATTCGAGGAAACTACTCAAATAATCAGTATCAGGTAGAAACGTGACTCATTTAACAGAAACATTTATTTTGTCAACATCAAACAAGGCAGAAAATTCAGGTAAGATGAAGGAAGTGCCTGTGCACTTGGTTTATTAGTCAAAGTGTGTTATGTGGCATCCAAATGTTTTCACCACTGCATCGCACGTCCATCCTCACGTGCCTGGTTCAGGAATTAGGTTCAGCACATTTTGCTGGAGTTTTTGATCCGATATCGTCACCGAAATCACCCAGCTCAGTTTCCCCTCTCACCTCCTCAATACGTCAACTTCTGCCTGTGTTTTCTCAAGCTAATTGTAATTGAACCTCAGCTAATTAAAGTGTTGAGGAGACTGACACTTGTTGTCAGCAGAGGAGCAGAGGGGTTACCAGACTGAGTTTCTCACTCAGTCAATAGCGTAGCTCCTAATGAGCCGTTAAGCTAATTATTGTGTAATTAATCCCGGCAAACTTGATAGAGAGGCTCTGCCCTCCATCCCTCCTTTAACTACCGTTGAGGGAGAGGCAAGGCTTGGCTCCATGTCATCCTCTGGAGTACTTGGCTTTTATTTTAATCCATTACTTCCTTTCATGTATCTCCTCCTCATCCCTCTTTTTTGTTGTTATAATTTTGGAATCTTTGTTAAAGATTACAGGACATTCACACACACTAATTTCGGCCTCATGTCTTAAAATTCGTGATGTCTCTTTTCATTATTTGCATTAATGTCCTCTGTTGCTCTCTAAAAAGCATCACACTTGTTAAACAATTTGAATTAAAGTTGGCTTGAGTGACCATGGTAGTAGCTGGAGGCTGTATTGTATTAGGCTGCTCCGTTCAGCTTAATTGGAGTGATAGGTTTATTTCTGCTCACAGCCCCTCTTCCTCCTCTCTTTCCTACACTCATGTGGTCATTTGCTGTGTGCGGTCTGTGCGTGGCAGCTGGCTACTTAGAGCCACTGTAAGACAAGGCTCCGTGAAATCGTCAAGGACATGGGCTGCCTTTATCTGCAGCTGCATAGCAACCAGAGGATGAGAGAGTGATCTGAGAAGGGGGTGAACGGCACTGTCATGTTGAATTAACGGAGAACGGTACAGCCCCGTAGAGAAAGATTACCCCAGGCACAAATGGAAGACTTGTCAGACTATCCCTTCTCCTTCCCTCCCTCTTATGGACTCTTCTCTCTCTTTTTTTTAACATCCTTCTTTTCAGTCTTTCTAATATCTCACAAATTCATTTTCTTTCACTCGGCATCCTTTTTTTTTTCATCTGTCCTTCCTGTTTCATTTTAGCACGTCCACTTCCCTTTCTCATTCCTCATTTCATTTAGTGCTTTCTATGCTTTTAATCCCCAAGGCACAGCTCAAAGCAGGCTGAGGCAGAGTGAATCGGTAGATGGAAACTTCTCTGCGGGTAGAAGCCTGTGGTGTCCCCTGCTCTCCTCCTTTCTCTCCTTCACTCCCTTCCTGCACCTCATTCTGCCTGTCCTGTCCTCCTGAATGTCAGTATTGAGTTTTGGGGATGATGGATTGTTGGACTTCAGGGGCAGAAGTCTGTGGTGCTCCAAATCTGCACCCCATGATTCTGAGACCACAATAATGGATGTACCACACACTGTGCATTTTGGAGTACACACACATGCACACACAAACACAGATCTTCAGGAGTGGGTGTGGGCGATATGGCAAAAATAAATGCCTTTTTTTTTTTTTTTCAGGCAAGGTCACAATACACTGTGATCATGATTCTTTTTTGTTTGTTTGTTTTGTAACTTACAGAACAGTAACAGTAACTTCTCTGTTTAAGAAAATATAGCCCCACAAGGAGACAAAACCTAAAAGAAAAAAAATAATAAAGAGTTATTTTATTTCATCTAGATTTTCAGCTGCAAGTCCCTCACCATGTCCCAACCTGAATGTTGTGAATTTTGTGTTCAGTTTTGTCACAGCGCTCCAAGTACAGCCGTGGAATGGCGGTGTTCGAAAAATATTTGCGGTAACTTGTAACATGGATTGGCTGTTTTTAAACCCTAATTTTCTAAAATTTTTTGTACGAATCATATTCATTGCCAGGTAACATGTCACTGTGTCGGTTTCCTCTTCCCCGCGCTGACTCGTCTTGTCATATGGAGTGTTTTTCTCAAATGTCTTTGTTAAAGTTGTTTGTTTTTGCCTTGTATCCTCTGTGAGGCTGAGGCTGATGCACGCACGAGATCTCCTTCCAGTTTCACAGTCGTATTACCATCTGACACATGAAAAGTGTAAACTCTGCAAATGACATTAACTGTTATTTGAGCTGCGTTGATTTTGGAAAACTCATTCTAGTTCACATTAGCGATTCACATTGAATTTATTTTGGGAACCATTTCTTCCGTGCTGCTATGATGCCAAATAAACAGGGGGAGGTACAGAAATCCAAAGTTCCACCTACTGTTTACTATTATTGGTTTATTGATTTGTCTGTCAGGGAAGGTGCAAAATGGACTAACAAGTAGCGTGATTTGCGGTTTGACTGTGCAAACAACTTTTAATGTGTGTATTTGTACTGTCAAGACAGCTGAGGGAAGTGCAGTGTAGCTGTACCACGGCACTCCTGATCTCTCAGTAAAGTCAGATTGTGGAGAAATTTTAATCATTCACAATCTGATATCATCGTATCACACTTCGTATACGGGAGTATTTTTGTGAGTATTTGGGCGGCACGAGGTATCAGCCCACAGAGACAGATTAACTACTCTGCCTGTCTGAGGATGAGTGAAACCGCAAGTCCGATTAACTTCTGCAAGTGACCCAGGCTCTTTCTTGTGCGTGCGTGTGTGTGTGTGTGTGTGTGTGTGTGTGTGTGTGTGTGTGTGTGTGTGTGTGTGTGTGTGTTTCTTTCTTTCTCTACGGATAGGATGCAAGTTTGCTGAGTCATGTAATATTAACCAGCCTTTGGGCACAGCTCAACAAACACATGCATGCGCAACACACACACACATACACACACACACACACACACACACACACACACACACGTACATATACACACTTTTCCTAAGCCCTGTAGGCTATTCTTTGTGAGTCTTCAGCTCTTCTTATGCACGCAAAAGATGAACTGTCTGACTGGCAGACTTGGCCACGGGTGCTGGCACATGTTGACACTCATTGTAGACTGTCAACAATGGCCATTGTTCGCATAGCTGCATGGAGACACACACACACACACACACACACACACACACACACACACACACACACACACACACACTCACACACACACACACCTAAAGAGTCCCTTTGCTGATTTGCACCAACACACATGGCCTGACCTAAACAGTATTTGAACTGCACGCACATTCACCTGTCAGCGGTCTCACTTTGAGATTTATTGTGACAGACAGGGCTTTAAGAGAGCACAGCCGACTCCTGGAGCTGGCTTTTTATGTGTTTTTTTTTTTTTTTTTTTTTTTTTTTTTCATTTTGAATCTTTGGCTGCTGAGGTGACATACAAACATACACACACACCGTGCTTTTCCTCGTATGGTGAACCAAGAGTCATCGCTTTCAGTGCCAGTGCTGTCACAGCTAGTCAAAAAGCTGCTGAGGGGAAGATAGGAGAGATGGAGGAGCACAGGAGTAAAGGTTTGTAAAAAGAATACTTTGTTGGATCAGTTTTGATTTGGCATTAGAAGGTCATTGCAAAAGTATCTGAAGTAAAGTTCTTGCCTTAGGTTTTCATAATAATGGTAACCTGACCTTAGATGGTAGCTACAACAAAAAGTGAAATACTCACTATCCTCAGGGTGAATTTTGTCTTGTGTGTTCTCCTCTGCCAAGTCCACACTGTCTTCATGTGTTATTTTGCCGACTCCGTTCACAAGCGGCAAACAAGGACATGTGTTCACCTTTGTTACTGCCATATGAGAAAAAATGAAATGGAGGTCACTGTAAGGGCAGTACTCATTCTCCTTTTGTCTAGACAGTAAGCTGGAAAGCAGACAGATGACATCAGAGGGGAATATGATTTTCATAACTTTTTATCCTTGCTTCTTAATGCTTTCTCACCTCCACATCTCTCTCTCCCTCTCTCTGTCCTCCTCCGTCTCCCTTTCGTATTATCGCATGTTTGTGTTGTTTCTAGAATAGAGTTGGAAAGTAGGTGGGGGTGCCCAGGGCTCTGGAAGTAAAAATCCCAGTCACTTTTCCAAATGCAATGTTTTATGATGGTCCATATGAGCATTTCCAACACCTGGATGGGCATGAATTTCTCCCAGTTGAATCATCAGTACAAACAAACAGCAATCAAAGGTACAAGAGTGTGCACATAAAAAACAGATTCAAAAAGGGTTCAAGTCAACTGCAAGTCCCACTGAGCATTGCCTCAAGAAACAGCCAGTTGCCGAGCTTAAATTTCTGTTGCTCACACAGGTGAAATTCAACTTTGCACAGCTTTGAGCCCACTTTGGACATACATTTTTGGATTGCAACAATGGTACAGTGTTTTGTCCCTGATTACATTTGGAAAACCACAATTGAAATATATTTCATGGTTTAACCAGGCGGCTTCACCACAGTAGTGGACAATGAGGCTCGTATTGCATTTGACATGCTGAACTGACAAATAAATGTTACTTCTCATAGATAAAATTGAAACATTAACAGACATTGGCCATAGCAAAGCCCTGTAGTATTGTTTGTTTATACAGGAGACTCCTGTGATTCTGGGTTGAAAAATATTGTGTTTGTTGTTCAAAGTAAAATTCTAAATGTGTGAAAACAACAGGAAAGGTACTTCTGAAGCTTTTAGCTCTGCCCTCTTCCCATCTGCATTATCAGCAAATGTGAGACTTATATTTTACTCTGCACATCCATCTCCATCCTCACCCCTGCTTTCTATCTCTCCAGCCCTATCTGAAGAGTTGGTCCCAGGAACTTGGTGTCCCCATCCTGTCAGTGGACTACTCCCTGGCCCCCGAGGCCCCTTTCCCCAGGGCCCTGGAGGAGTGTTTCTACGCGTACTGCTGGGCTCTCAGGAACCACCATCTACTGGGTACCCACACATTACTATACTTTTCATTGGACTTCGTGCTCTTATCTCCCCTATACGGTTTCTGCTTACTTACCAAGGTCATGGGAAAACTATCTGAGTTAGAGTTAATGTTTACCTTAGGTGAAGGTACGAATAGGAAGCCCTTAATCTGACATTAGTGAGTAGCCATAACAAAAACGGGATAAAACTCACTTTTCTCAGGGTGAAGTTGTCTTGTTGACCGTTTCTGCAACCCCTCGCTCAGGTTTACTAATCCCTGGATCGCTCAGAGGATTCAGGCATCACTTTGAAAGTAATCTCTCTTCTAGACTGCAGCACGGTGTCTCGCATTGCTGCAGTATCACACAAACACCGATGCTCAATATTCCAGCAATAAACAAAAGATATCTAGTGAGTTTCGGGTTACATTTCACTGGTGAAGCACGCTGCGTCAAATTAACAGTGCCTCTGATGCAATATGTTGTAGTACAAGAAGGCAATATGTTGGCTATAAGGCAAGACAGTGAGATATCACCCCCTCACAGCAAACACATACAGCAGTAACACAGGAGGAAGCAGCAGCAGACAGTTCATAGAAAGCTGAAGTGTGTCACACACTGCTTTTTTGCTCGTCACTGGTTTTTACATAGCTCTTTTCTCCCTCCCTCTCTCTGTTCCTTTCTGATCGTGTTACATATTCTCCTCTTTTATATTCTCCTTTTTGTTTTCCCCTTTTTTCTTCTATCCTTTCTTGTCACCTCTTTGTTCTCCACCCCATTTTTCTCTCAAGGTTGGACCGGGGAGAAAGTGTGTCTAGTTGGCGACAGCGCGGGAGGCAACTTGTGTGTGACGACATCGATGCGCGCCGCTGCTCACGGTGTGCGAATGCCAGATGGTATCGTGGCAGCCTACCCAGCTACCCTGCTCACCGCCTACGCCTCACCCTCCCGCCTGCTTACTCTTATGGATCCCCTGCTGCCACTCAGTGTGCTCTCCAGGTGTCTCAGCGCCTACGCAGGTAGGTGTGAGTGCGTGTGTGTATTTTTTTTTTTTAAATTTCAAAAAATAAATTTAAACAAAATTCGATCCAGTATTTCTTTATCTGGTGAGGCTGAAACAAGGTATAGATCTTTCACTTTCGCACTGTACACTCTGACAAAAGCGAGCGATAGGCCAATGGGAAATCAATTTTGAACCTGTCCTCTGTTCTTTCCAGCTCTCCTGCCTTTTCCTTTCCCTTTTTGCTTTTTTAACTTATTTTTCCCCTCCATTTCTCTATGTCTGTGCTACCTACTGTTACATCCCACATACTCTCTACATGATGGTTTGTAATAATAATGGAGACATCAATTTGTGTTGCATACTTTATTGGCTTGTAAAATTTTTTTTTTATAAGGATGGTAACAATAATGACATGAATCATAAATATGTTTTGTTAGCTATATATACTTGGAGGACCCTCTTTGACATGATTGCCCCATTTAGTTTTATGTGTTGTACATTATGTGTGTTGTGTGTAATGTCAATGCTCTGTTATTTTTTATCAGCTGTCTGTAATATAAATTGCCCTTTTTCGATATTAAATCTGCTCTGACATGCTGTCTTTACTCTATTGCTCCTTCTCTCCCGCTCTGCATGATTTCTTCCTCTTTCCCTATTACCTGTGGGGTTCTGGGGGAGTTTTTCTCTTGCTCGCTAAGAAGGTGTAAATCAAGGGGTGTTGTGCTGTTTTGTCTGTTGTTGGCCTGTAAAGCCCTTTTAGATTGTAAAGGGTATTTTGGAGCTCCAAATAAACCTGAATATCAAAGCTTTCATATCTTTTCTGTTCTCAGATATTCCCCCTCTTTTTCCATCCTCCACAATTTCTTTGCCTCCTCTGCAGCAACCCCCCACCCCCTCCTAACCGTCTTTCCATTTCTTCCTCTCCAGGCACTGAGCCGCAGACAGAGAAACAGGTGGAGAAGGTGAGCACACTGAGCATGGTGAGGAGAGACACAGCACTGCTGCTCCGAGATTTCCGACAGGGAGCCTCCAACTGGATCCACTCTCTGCTGGACCCCAACAGAGCTTCAGCGACCACCAACACAGATGCCGAGGTTCCAGCAGCACCCACTGGTACACTACATTTTGTGTTAGTGTGCATGTGAATGCTTGTGTGTGTGGGAACCTCAGGATATGGGAGGGTGGGATAAGTGTGTTTTTCTTGGCTGTTAAGTTTGTCGAGAGTTTTTTTGGCTGGATGAATGTCTAAAGTTTTCTCGGTGCAATCTGCCTGTGTCCCTACTGAGAAGTAGATCTGAATTTTTTTTTCTTTTTTCTTCTCTTTTTTTTTTTTTTTTTGTCTGTGCCTTAGCTTTCATATAGCCCAGCATCTCTTTGTCTCCTAGTTTCAGACCAAGAGAGCAGTAAATATATTATTACACATTTACAACAATTTATAAAAAGCTGTATATCAAAAATTTGCACTACTGAAGTCCATATTTACAAGATAATAGTTTCTTTTTCTCATATATATCAGAACATATACAATAGTAAAGGACAGGGGCTTTCAATGTTTTTCATGTTTTGAAACATTAAATTGCCTCTCATTTAGCTGTGGACTCCCATTGAAGTGATTTTGCCCTGACATGAAAAGATATTTTGGTTTGTATTAAATTGTTAGGTACTTGGACACTGAAAAATACATTGAAAGTGATGACATAAAAATGTAATGTCAAAATAATGTTAAAATGTGATTTTTTTGTTGTTTGTTTGTTTGTTTTTTGTTATTGTGACAGTTTGTACTGAATTAGATTCTAGTGAAATTTAGTTAGTCCTCATTTTGCTGATAACCTCATGGAAGCCCCTCAAAGAGCAACAGGCCTCTAGACCCCACTTTGAAAACTACTACTTAGGATATAGACATCTAAACTTAAACTTTTAAAATATATGCAGACTAATTTTAGCCTAGCCACCCAAAACCAGTCAGACTTCTTTAATATGTGTAATGATCATAAAATTGCTCAGACTTTGACCGTGTCTTCCTGGAAAAAAAAGAACCTATTGTTAAGATCCCCATCTAATTCTGTGTGTTAACCTCCCACCGGTTCAGACCGTTTGCTGTATGCCAGTGCATTTATCCAGTGTGTTTGTCTTAGCTGAGTATGCTAATTGCCCCAAAGTTCATTTACGCCCCATATGGAGGAGGTCATTGAAATGGATCCCCCTTATTTAACATTTAACTAACCAATTATCGCTCTGTCCCACCCTATTGCGTAACACTCCTGTAGTCCCATCCATATCAATTCACCTCCTTGGAGCGGCGGCGCTTTGACAGTAATTGTTAATTGTAGCCACCGTAAATCTAGTGGCGAATCATAATTTCCCCAGTGTCCCCTTAGCTAGGTGACACCCCCACAGCTGCGAGCTCAAACTAATGAGAGTGTCATTGGTGGGTGTACATTATTAAAAGGACATCATGGTACTGAGATGGTTCATTATTGAAGAGATGGGAGCGCAGAAGCTTTGTGAGGAGACCAGCCATGACAAGTCTTACAGCTGTGTTTTGACGGCTGGGGGCGGGACCAATGATATCACAAAGACAGCACTGTTTGAAATTCCCCCACCCACTTCTGTTTTCTTGTTCCTGATGTACCGCAATTTGCATTTTAGGCTTTTAACTGTTGGCTCTCAACCAGAGGACATACAATAAATGGAAAGAGCCAAATAAGTGAATTCTCTTTTTTGTGTACCATCTTCAGTGTTAGTACCGTAATGATGACTTTTTTTTTTCCTCCTACATCCTCTAACCGTCAGTGGCCTCAAGTGAATTTGAGTGGCCTCTTCATCTTTCATAAGTCCTTCAGTGTGCATGGTTAACTTTTTTTAATGAACCTGTCTCTCACTGTTTGTCTCTCTCAAACATACTCGGCTCTCTTTTCTGTTTATTTTGCACAATCACTCTCTCTCTTTCTTTCTCTCTCTCTTTTTTTCCTCAGACGGGGTGAGGAAGAGCATATCAGAGGCATCCATCTCTTCTCCTCACTCAGATCCTCCTGTGCCCCCACAGCCCTCAGACTTCTCCACCAGGAGAGTATCTCTTAAAAGCCAGACTTGCCAGGACCTGCTGGCCCACAACAGTCCCTCTACCCGCAGTGCACCACTGCTCACCGAGTGCACTGTACGTCACGCTTCAACATTGTTTTACAATACATGAACAGGTTTTAGGAACTAAGTTGATTTCCCCTCCCCAGAGCAACTGAGAATTAGCAAGCAAATAACGTTTCTTTGTATTGCTTAATGACATCTGGCTGTTGCTGGGCATATTGTTGCATGGGATTTAACTTGCAAACTTTTAGCTACAGAATGTCCTCTGACCACAAATCTACCCTGCTTTCCACCTACCATAGCATTGGAATTGCCATTTGATGATTATACCATCACAGAGTGCAAATTCCCCTTAGCCTCCTATCTAGGATCCAATTATCTCACCTTTCATACAGTTTGCATCAAAGAGAGTTGGAGTACATCTTGAAGGAGGTTATAATGTTAGACTGTCTTAACATTTCAGTGGCATGGAGACATGTTGGCTCGGCATCATATATTCCCTGCAGTGGTAATGTGTGTTTCACCTCACTGAACTCAGATGAGTTTATGTCACCCATGCCTCATAAACAGATTTGGCTACAGGATGCTGACTGAATACGTAACCTTTTTGGTTCTGCAGGTTCTGGCAAGGTGTTGGAGATTATCCCTTTGTGTGTTTTCACACAGGCAGACTGGATTAGTGGCTGGCTTGGGGAAAAATAGCTAGCAGGGGTGACGTCAGACTTGAAATGCTGCTGTGCTTTCCCTCCTTGAAATGGGGATTGTTCAGCCAAGACTCTTAGGCATTCAGCCAAGGTTTTTAGAAGGAGATTTTCAGAAGGGCAAAGGGATATATACATAACCATGGTTGCCTTACTAATATTTTATACTTTAGTTCCCATTTTCCTTAACATTACCATCTCCCTTGTTTAGTCAGTCTATAATTTAACCTCACCTGAATCATATTTCTTCCCTGTCCAGCCAGAAGACGTGAGTTTCTTCCTCTCCAAGGAACAAGATGACTCCATATCCAGCGCCCTGTCTTCAGTGGCCATACCACCCCCTGCTGGCCGGGAGGGGTCAGAGCTGGAGCACCCCAGGGAGTACCCTCTAGGGTTTGAGCCTCTGCGCTCGGAGCAGCTGGCTGAGATGAGGTTGCAGAGTTCTCCTGTGGTCAGGGACCCCTACTGCTCGCCACTGCTGGCCCCTGATAGCATGCTGAAAGGGCTGCCACCTGTACACATAGTGGTAAGGACAGGCAAAGGGAGGGATGGAGACAAGGATCAGATAGAGAATTTGGGGGGACGGACACCCTTGCAGGCCACAGGGTACAGCGCACCCAGTTCACTATATCAGGACAGTTCACCTGGTACAATAAGCTGTCAGTTACAAGTAACTTTTGAGTAATTTATTTTAATTGTGCACATTCTGTTGCACATATTGTATTGTCCTGCTTGAAAAATCCAAATAGGGCTGGGTGATATATGTTGATATTATATCAATATTGTGAGATGAGACTAGATATTGCCTGGAATTTGAATATTGTAATACTGTTGAGTGTCATCTTTTTGGCAATATCTCTTTGGCATGAGTGTCATCTTTTTACTGTATGTAAAAGCATAGTAAACCAAAAATGCATAATTTCTCATTAAAATGGTTCTTATGGTCATCGTGGGGTTTAAACATGACACTGAGTTTACAATCTTCATAAAGGATGCAGTACAGCAAAGGGATGTAAATTCTGAACTTAATGGACTAGCTGTTGTATTATTTGCTTGGTCATCATGTCTGCATTACATAATACCTACAGTATCATCATAGTATCAATATTGAGGTATTTGACCAAAGATATTGTAATATTTGATTTTGCCCATACTGCCTAGCCTTAATCAATTTGGTATTTCACCGATTTTTAAAGAAAAATAATTTGCAAATACTACATGATCCATGCCTGATCAAGACTCTGAACAAAGAGGTGGAGCCTTGGGACACTGGGGAGAGAAAACAAGGCAGTGACAAAATGTTGAAAGGGAGAGCACTCAGGAATATACCCTGTTCATAATCTCGGATCTAGATGAGACACTGAGATAAAGTGTAATATGAGGAATTAATGAGCTTGAAGCTTGCTCTTTCTTACTTAAACAAAAGTGTGTTAATATGAAAATGAGGAAATTGGCGCAGGTTTCAAAGTGGGTAGAGTGAGTCAGCGAGAATGTGAAGAAAGATGAGGAAGAAAGAGAAGGGGACGCTTGGCTTCCTTTTCTTCAACCCTTAATTAAGATTCTTGACATGTCTGAAGGGAACCCTAATTTGCTTTCTACTGTTCCTCCCCCTTCCCTCCCTCCCACTTCTTCTCTTTCCCTTCTCAGGCTTGTGCATTGGACCCCATGCTGGATGACTCGGTGATGTTTGCCAAGCGTTTGAGGAACGTGGACCAGCCTGTCACTTTATGCGTGGTGGACGACCTCCCCCATGGCTTTCTCAGCCTATCACAGCTCTCCAGGGAGACGAGAGAAGCTGCCAATGTCTGTGTGGAGCGAATCCGTTGTGTCTTTACCCAGGAGGACACGCCTCCGGAGCCACGCAAACACCGCAAGCTGGAACGGACCGATAGGGGTGTTGCTGTCTCTTCTGGGGAAACCAGTTCTCTCTTCATCGCTCCTGATGAGGGAGAGGAGCGAGCTGTTGGAATAGGGGCTAAAATTGCAGATGGGGAGGGCTTAGTTTCTGTGGCATCACAGAACAACACAGATGTCGGTGGTATAGGGGCTTAAATGGGGTTAGATAGAATAGAGGACTGCTGCTCATCCAAGGAGTGAAGAGAGAAAGAGTAAATGAAAGTCAGACAGATTTAGGCAATGCAAAGCCTAAGAGAGAGAGGGAGAGTTCAGAAAAGCAGGAGGAGGGAGAATTGAAGGAAGCTGGGAGATTGCCCAGTTTTTGAGATACAGAACAAAATAGAAGGGGAGCACTGAGATGCAACTTCCTCTGCTTTTGAATTCTCTTGTTACTTGACTTTGCACCACGGTGCACTGCTGCAAACCTCTGGCTGACAGACAAAACAAATACACCCACAAAAGACGGTCATATTTCAGAATAGGATGGTGATTTAGGAGCCGCTTTGATCAAAGACCAGCACTCACCCACACAAACCCACACACACAACACACATACTTAACATCTTTGCCATTGGGCGGCAGGGGCTCGGACATAAAGCAGTGCAGAAGGTTCTTGAGACGACGTCTGAATGGGTGATTCATGTAGGCCAAGGCAACCATTTGAGTCCCTAATCAGATAGTGGTAGGCACACTATAGGCTTCTCTATAGAGCCATCCCCATCTAAATGGCCACTTGTCCTTTAGGGAGCCATTCTAAATCACACTTAATAACTCCACATTGTGTTCTCTATTACGCTGGTTTGGCAGTCAATGCAGCTCACTTTGTGGATCGTAACTCTGTTGACTCTCCCAAATAGAATTGCAAAGCTAAAAGACAGCAGACTTAAATGCTCTAAACAGGATGGATTGATTTGCTCCTTCCTTAAAAATCCATTGCATTTGTTAATCATATTATTAATCCAATGCTTTAGTATTACTTTAATGTTGTTGTTTTTTTTCTAATGTATTATAACCTCCAATTCATCATTATAGCTTTTCTTTGTTGATTTATGTATTATGTTGTTTGGTATATGTCATCAATTGTTGCTTATTCCACATTTTTGAATGTGCTAAATATTTAACTCTGCTTCTCTAGCGACTGCTGCTCTGCCATCCTTTGCCTTCACAATTAGGTTCATATTCCGCTTTCAGAGTATTTCACAGGGACGCAGTGCCCTGTCTAGATGCTGCTGAGGTTTTTGTAGTGTTGACATTACTAATGCAAAAGATTGCATTTTATTGATTGTTATAGTGCAACTTTTTTGGAGATGCACTGAGATGCACTACTTTCTGAATACAGGGACACACTTGGAAAATCACAGCTCTGAAAAAAGACAGGCTTTTTTTTGGTTTAAGACTAAAAGTGAGTGCTTGTTTAGAGATAGAAGCAACAAGATCTACAGTCCTTAACTATCAATATGTGTTCTAATTCACTGCACTGATTTCCTCCCAAGTAGCCACGCTTACCCTCACCAAGTTTTATTCCTTCCCTACCCAATATATAGTGCGTCAATTCACCATTTCTCTTGAGCCAGGGGACTTCCTGTCTGAATACCTGCTTCTACAAATGAGGTTTTTAGAAAAGCCACAGGCCCTAGACCAAGAAAAGGGATTGTAAGAGCACTGTGTAAAAGGCACTGAACTTGTATTTGGCCAAGTACAAGTGGCTGATCGCCCAAAGTGAGCAGAATTTTTGCTGCTTGCTGTTGCATTAGGGGTCGACTTTGTCTTTGATGACCTCAGGGCACTCTGCCTAGCTTGTTGTCATTGAATCACTTTGAAGTTAAGGAAAATGTCCTTTGGAGGGTCAGTCCCTCTATCAAGTCCAACTAAATATAGATGCCAACAATGCTGGCGCTGTCGTGCCCTTGCCTGGTAGCAGGGCTGGGTTGCCAGGTCTGTAGAGAGGGATGCTGTGTGATGAATAGGATTTAGCTGAAGCTCTGAGTGCGAAATCCCCCCGTAGAAGAGCAGGATTTTCAGCAGGAAAGTCATGCTACAGGATTAGACCATGCTCAGTTCTGTCAGCTTGGAGTACTTACTGCAATATTTTTAGTCAGATTGATAGAGAGAACCAGGGCCGTGAAGAGGAGCAAAGTAATACACTCATCCTCTTGGAGATGCTGGGTTAAAGTTTGTGCTTGCATTACTGGTTGCTGTTAATGCTCACTCTGCACTTTTGCTGTAGTTCGTCTGTTGATCCGAGCAAGTCTATTTTAGACTTGCAGTTGTGTAGATACATGTCACTTTTTCGGTGCTCGGTTGCTGAATTTGCTGCTCAAGCTAAGTCTGCGTGTGTGCAGTCACATGACTGTAAATTGTGGTGTGTGTGAAGCCACCAACCCAGGTTAGAAACATGAGCTCACATGTGCACATCATTGTGTGTGGCATGCATTTACATAAAGACAGGACAGCGGTTTTCAGGTAAGAGACTGTTGGTGCTGTCAGTCTTGTGTTGTTGCATTGCAAGCTGTTTGACATTCATGGCTCTAATGGACAGCAGTAACCTGGATGAAGTGTACAGGCTTGACTTGTGCATCAGTACTGCAGATGCCACCTGTGCACCTGTACCTGCAGGGCTGCTGGGTCATCAGCTTTCTGAATAAAGCTTATATGGACTAGCACAACTCTTGACTTTTAAAGTGTTGCCCATACAATATGTTTAACTCTTTTTGCGTAGTTGTGGCTTGAGTTAGTAATTGTATGAATTGCTGTAGACGTTACATTGTGTCAAATGTGAACATTGCAGTTTAACTACCGTAAGCCTCTTGCCCTTGATGTCCGCTGCAAAAAGCTAACTCAAGTGCAGTTGATGATCTAAAGAGCCCATCTGGTGTTTTGGACAGATGAGGCATCCTACACTGCTGCTGTCATTAATCTGCACACCGTCAGTGTTGCAATTAAGGTTTAACCTCCACATTCCTTGCATTTGAGGTTTTGCCACTGCTTATGCTGCCTACAATTTGAGCTGTGATGATTTTACTCAGCATTATTTAGCGCAATTAGCGTTGTCTCATACAATGTGTATGTGTTGATGATACACAGAGCAGTTTTATAATCACAAATCATTGTCACACATTGTCCTTGTAAGTAAAAATGGTTGCAGTGGTTCAGTGTAATATTGTCTTTTGGTTGTGTAATTATCAGGTTGTAGAGCATACCTCTACCTTTTTCCTCAGTGAAAGCTTTTCCCTCAAGAGACTTTCTTGGCCCCAGGCTGATTTCAGTGAAGTGCAATGTGATAAACCCAACTGCAAACATAAGAGCTTGCAGCTTCAATGATTAGGTCAAGATACACAGCTATGCAGTTATATACCAGCATAAGTTCACTTTGTGATGACTTTGCTTCTTCTGACAGATATTCAGCAGACATTTACTGTGGTCAAATGTGTTTGAATCACTTGAGTTGAGACTTTATTGTTAGCATACCAAGTCATATGCTATGCCAATAAGTTTTTAAATAGACTGGATAAGATTCCACAAAATATGATCCTGTCACAATCACACCACTGCGTTCAACTGATCCTGACAGCTTCTCATAAACGCTTCCTAATGACAGCTCACTTGATTCACCAGTTAACCTGCAAATACACTTCAGGTTTCAAACAGAATCCAAAACTGCGCTCAGTCGTCGTATATCTAATGCACTGTCCTCATACTTTGAGCTAGAGCTGCTTCTAACACTTGTTTTCATTTTCAGCTAATGTCTTGATTATTTTCTTGATTAATTGACTAGTTTTTTTTATCTGAAAAAGCGAAAAGTTCCCCACAGCTGAAGGCGATGTCATCAAATGTCTTGTTTTGTCCCAACCAACAGTCCACAACCTAAAGATATTTAGTTTACATATTTACATTTGAGAAGCTGGAATAAGAGAATTTGGAAATCATCTTCTTAAAAATGACTCTATATGATTAATCAATTATCAAACTAGTTGGGGATTAATGTAATATTTGCGAACTAATCAATTATTTGACTAATCTTTGCAGCTCCTTATCAAGCCATTTGATGTTTAATTGTGTCAGTGAAAATGCAGGTGGTGTTCATTGTGATAGCGTGTGTGTACTCCATATGCAAATGTTAACACTGCAAAATGCAGTTTTGAAGTAGAACTTGATTTTACCTTGAAAAAAAAAAACATGCAAGCCATAGACTGGAAAAAATTAAGTTTACTTTTTTTTTTATTATTATTATTTCCTTTTATTAAAAAAAAACACCACAAGTGCAAACCTGTGAATAAAAATAATGAATGTATATTAAACAATGACATGATTTCTGTAGATAGTTTTTTTCTTTGAAATCTGTTCATCTGATTGACATGATTTTGACCCCTGCATTTTCTTTGCAGGATAAATTGATGTGTCAGATGCCACAAGTAGGCTGGTTTCTCTCCCTGTTGATTTTTATTGAAATAAATATATTCTCCCATGAATAAGATGTGTGTCCTTGCTCATTATTTAAGATTTTCTTTGCATCTAATAACTAAAAACTGTATGTCTGAGACTTTACTAACATTGATCGTATCTGGAAGCTGTTAATGTTATTTTGAGTATTGCATGAGAAAAACTTTAAATGAAATTCCACAAGTCGCTACCTTGATTCAATAAAGTGTTGATCAAAAAAAAAAAAAAAAAACATACCGCTAAGAAGGCTTTGTGCTCTTTTTCGTTTGTGATTATTTCTTTAAACCCTAAATGGACATAAGTGGTCTAAAAGAACCCCTCCCACACACACACACACACACACACACACACACACACACACCAATATTTTCCACCTATATGATCAGAAATTCATCAATGTCCTTCGCATTAGTGCTGCCTGATTATTGATACGCCTGTGTGATAATTTGTAGTGGGCCCGCATTAGAGGGCCATGCATCACCTGCCTCTCTGTGACACTTCATTAGAGATGTGCTCTCAAATCCGCACCTCATCGCAATCATCGGCGGCATATTTTACCTGGACGTGTCGCAATCCCCGAGCAAGCACGCGCAGAATGCGAGGAGAGCGGTATCTGGGCGCGTATCCAAAGCGCGCCCCCGCTCCGCTTCAACTGTTGGGGGCCACATGCATCGCAGGGACGAGAGCGCGCCTCCTCCCTGCTTGCATCTCCGCGCCGTGTCGGTTTCTGCGCGCTTCCGGAGAGACAGGCTTAAGGGAGCCCGGAGAGCAGACGAGCGACAGCGGGGGAGAGAGAAAGATGGAGGTTAGGTTTGGTGAGAGACTTTTGTGCTTGGCCGCGCTGCTCAGTGTCCTCTGTGTAGGTTCAGTTCTGGGGAAATACGTCAAAGGCGTCGTCAACACCAAAGAGGTAAGGGCTGTTTTTTTGTTTTTGTTTTTTTCTTTTTCTTAACCCCCTCTAATTTATCACTTGTGACAATGACATCGCCTCATACTGTTAGTGGAAAAGCCGACTGCGTATCCGCACGCAGGTGTCTCTGTGGTGGACTGTTCAGCGGGTAGACGAAGATGTTCCAGCCAAGCCTCCGTCAAGTTGCCTCACATATTTGTACCGCTATTTATTAATGCCATATGTAACACGTTCACCTCTATTCTGCCTTGCAATTGCGCGCCATGTATGCGTGTCATCTGCGGCGTATATTTTACCTTCATTATACCGGGTAGTCTTTTGGTATTATTATAATGACCACCATCCCACCGGTCTGCGAATATCTATTCCACAGTAGTAAGCGTCATATGCAACCCACATCCAGTCTAGTGTAATTTATTTTCTCGCATGCTTTAAATTTCCGATAATAATTCTGTTTATCATAAGGAGACCCGTTACAGGTGTGCGTCAGATGGCTTCTGGCGCGCAGCTGTTGTTTGTAGTGGTCATATTCAACAACTAGGGTCAGTCTATCAGTTTTCACACAAAAAAAGGCAGCTTGTGTTACTGACTGGCCAGACTCTGCGTGAGAGTTGAGATGTAGCTGTGCCACAGGCAGATATGGGCCGCTGTTAACACTGTACCACCTGCGGTTCCACCTCTGTGCCTCGTATTTTCAACAGTTTACGGATCAGGGGCATCACAGGGGAGCAGGACTTGACAATACAAAGACGCTGGATGGGTCTACCATTTTGTTGTGAGTTGTCTACAGAGCCGGTGTAGGCCACCATCCGTCTGGAACCATGCATCATTCACAGCAAGACTTTCAGAATAAGCCCAGATCAGCCTAAATCGCCGTTTTCTGGTCATCTCATTAAATTGTCCAAATTGACAGCATCATACTAACTCAACTGTGGTAATTTTCTATAGGGATTGAGCTTTAGAAATTAAAATATTGAGCCATAATACAAGAGGAGAGAGGATATTTGACCCTGCTTACACTTTCTGCTTTGGTGTAAGGGAAAGAGCCTCAGGTATGGCTGGAGCTATTACTTAAACATAGAAGAAAATCAATATCTTGTACATACACAACTTTGATCATCACTATGCTCAAATCAGATTATTTAAATAAGATCAAGAATAGCCTTGAGCAAAGCAGTTAACCCTTAGTTGACTGGTGTGGAGTTGCTCAGTGGTCAGCAGCAGCAGCAGAACTGGTTGCATTTTTGCCGCTCCCCGGTGTATGAACGTGAAGCAGGGAGGTGTTGATTGCACAGGGAAAAAAAACAACACTTCATCAGTGAAGGTGACATGTTTTTTTCACCATGTCATAAATGCTCATTCTCCACCAAAATAAATTATGCCATTGTTAAAAAAAAAAAAAAAAAAAAAAAGCTTGAAAAACTTTAAATACCACCGAGCACGACATCTACCTCTATAATGGGCTCAGGGCAAAGACACACTTGATCTGCAGGTTTTAAATGAAACAAGTGTCTCGCCTGACTCGGCCAAAGTAATAGAAGCACTCAGACACCAGGAGGTTTGAGTCAAGTTTCATTTTAAACAGACCTCTAAATCCTGTTGTCTGTTTGTGTTCAAACATCCCTACGTCTCCCTGTCTGCAGCAAAATGGAAACAGCTTTGCAAAATGAGACAATGAAGTCACTGGTTTGAATCCACAGACTGACTTGAAAGTTCAGATTGGATTAAATGCACAAGAGGCACTCATCCCTCCATCACTAACTACTGTTGAAATGCCCTTGAACGCAGCGCTGAATCCCCACCTGCTTCACTGGAGCTGCTCAGTGGCCGACTGTGGGCTAAAAGTCTTTGGTTGTACTGGGAAAGTTCCAAGTGTGTGTGTGTGTGTGTGTGTGTGTGTATGTGTGTGCGTGTGTGCATGTGTGTGTACCCCCCAGCCCCTTGGCATCTGCTTCCCTGGGTCTCTGCGGTAAATAAGAATATAGTTTTAGTCAACCCGCCTCGTTATGTAAAACTAAAATAAATGAGGCTTAAGATAAATAAATAAATCCACACTGTATTGTTAGAATAGATAAATTAGGATGAAGAAATGAATTTGATAAGGGTAAATAAATGAAGATAAATTGGAGTCGCAGACTTTATTTCATGCTTTTCACTAATTTCCCCGTGGGGCTCAAGAAGATTGTTTTTCCAGCCAGTTTTCTTAATCTGTGTTTCTGAAGCAGACAGGGATTATTTGACAACCTAAGCAGAACAACAGAGCACTTTGAATGGCACAAGGCAACACAGGGCTTCACATATTGATATCGTGTGACTCTGTGTGTGTGTGTGTGTGTGTGTGTGTGTGTGTGTGTGGTTAAGCACATCATCAGTCTTGCTTGTGGATTCTTGCCCCAAGGTCACCCACTAACTCACATCCCCTCCTCTCCATCTCTGTCTCTCTGTCTCTCTTTATCCCTCTCTGTCAGATTTACACTCACACACACACACACACACACGCACACACACACACACACACACACAGGCACGCACAGAGAATAAACCCCAGTTCTCATACCAAAATACTTAAACTTAAATCCTGTGTCTGCGGCAGCTATATCAGGGTCTGGAGAAGGGAGGGAAGAGTTTGGGCAGAGCTCAGAATTTACAAGTATAATTCACCACACAAGAATGTGGAGCTGGGTGATATGGACAAAATGAAATATCACAGTATCTTTGACCAAATACCCCAGTATTGTGTCGATATTGTAAGGGTAAGTATTGGTGCTTTTGCAATATATTTACACGCAAGAGATTTTTGATAATCAGTCTAATAAGTTTAGAAAATTGCCTCCCTTTACTGTAAAAGCAGAAAAAGACAACACTTATGCCATATGATGTTACTGTATCCAAAAGCCCAGGGCGATAATTAGTTTCATATCACAATATGAAAATAATATTGATTTATATTGCCCAGCCCTACTGGGATGGGTGAGTATAATCTGCTGGTTGCAGTGGAGTGACTGGTTGAACCGAGAGACGCTGCTGTGGCTGACTAGTTAACAGTTTGACTCAGGCTCGTAGATGCATACAGTTATCCTCTGTGGCTCACAGTGTCAAGTTGTACTGTCAGGCATGAGGGCTGATAAAACGTCCCTCGAGGTGCAGTAGTAGACTTAAGGTCAGAGAAGAAGAGGGTTGCTATTTTTTGAATCTCAGTGGGAAAATCGAGGAAGGGAAAGTGACTGAATAAACGCTTTACTTCTTCAGCAGCTATCATATGAGTCTGAAGCGGCGAGAGCGTTGCTGGAGAGGACAATTTGTAAAAGTTGAAAAGGTCCTTTGCCTGACCTCAGGTTGGGGTTCAGCAATGGATTTTTTGCTAATATCTGATATGCCAATATTCCCCAGCCCTTTTGGCCAGTTGCCAATGCCGATATATGCACATATTTCTTTTTCACCTAATTGCAGAGAACCTCAAGTCTCTCCTGTGGTGGAATTAGCATTTTATTATGCCTACTCTTATCACTGTGGCCCACGGGCAGATGCAGACATAATATACAATGCTTTTTAAAATGTACACATTCACTGGGCAAAAGAAGAAAACTGCTTCAGCTTACGTTATGTAAAACATGTCACATTAGGGGTGCACGATACTGGATTTTTGCCAATATCCAATATGCAGAAATGCATTTTAAAGCTTTAATTGGCTGTTACTGATATTATCGCGCATCCTTGGGTTCAGCATCTTGTGCTGTAGAAAATGTAGCTACATCTGCACTTGAGTTAAAATGTCTTTGGTCGGAGCAGGAATGTTTACAGGGCTTCCGCTGGCCTTCACAGTCCACTGAAAGTTTGTGGATCGAAATAATAAAGCCTTTAAAAGTTTTGGAAAGGGAATGGATGGCTTTGAAAGTGTTTGATTTTTTTTCCTGTAAAAATAGATCAGCAAGATTCATCAATTTGCCCCAGCTCTCTGGACCTCTCTCTGTCCCAGGATCAACACTTCACAGCGACTGTGACGGATATTTGTGTTGGCACAGCAGCACTTTTAAAATTCATGACTTTGTTGACTTCGTTGTGAGCCCTTGTCTTGATGAAATCAGGAGTGAGAAACAAAAAGGCCTGTATAATATTTAATTGTGATCAATGCCATGTCTTAACTTAAAGCATGCCAGTTTTGCCGTCCTGAATTTGGCTAAACAAGGAGTGTGGGAATCCTGCGTTTAGAATTTCCCAGTCCACAACTCAATCAGTTTTCCTGCATCTTTTTTTTATGAGAGCATTGTGATTAGATACAAGCGCTGTGTGTGTGCATGCCTGCGTGTGTGTGTGTGTGTGTGTGTGTGTGACAGAGAGAGAGAGAGGGAGAGCAAGAAGGAAACTGTCTGCATGTGGGCATACATGCTTTAATCTGTATGTATGTGTGTGTGGCAAGGCCTGTATGCTCTTGTGAAAGACACAGAGAGGGACAGAGCTTGACGACGCCTGTGTGTATTCACGTGTGTGTGTCAGAGCTGGTGTGTGTTTATGTGTTGCGGCGTTGTGTAACCCTGACTAATGAATCATTGAGAAGCCCAGCGGTCCAGGGGTGACTTGACTAGCTGATTGGTAATTAATTGTTAATGAGGCTTAGCAAGCAAACAGGGATCTGGAGAGACAGAAAAAAAAGACAGAAAGCTACAGGGATGAAAGGACAGAGAGGGAGAGAGAGAGATGCTGAATTGACCGGATACTGCATCAAGGCATAGCACTTGATTAATGGGGTGTACGTACACACACACACACACACACACACACACACACACACAGAGGTGGCTGAATGACTCTGCATCACAAAGCAGTGGCCATGGGGAAATAAGAGGACTAAAAGGGGATTAAGGTAGACACCTCATCCACTGTTTCTACTCTCCAGGGCTCAGCCTCTGCTCTGCTGTCCACTGATACACACACACACACACACACACACACACACACACACACACACACTGGTCTGTACTGGGCTAACTGGAGGCTGCCTGGTATAGTTTCTGACATCGGTGGAATAGCTTTGCCCTTGGTGCTGAATTGGCTTAACAGCTATTTAGCGTCATACAGATTTGTTGATGCCTTGACCTTGTTAGGCTCAGCTGTCTGTCCCTCCGCTTTAACTAGACCAGAGATCTCAAGTTTCTAAGGCAGAGAAGTCGGTAGTGTGTGTTTGTGTCCGTGTAAGCGTTAGTTCTTTACATAAATGGATTGTCCTTGTGGATACAGCTGAAATCAATTACACATACTCAGGCGGATTTTTTTCAGTGGCGATCTATATCACAACATGACTCGTACAGTAACCAGAGTCACACGTTAAATAAGCAAATTAATTGACATCCCACTGAGCTGAATGGTATTGTAGGTCTGAGTGACATCAAACAAAACTGCAATTTTATAATATTCCTTAAAGACCCCATCCACTCAAAAATGTGTGTTTCTTAAGTTTATGCCTCCTCAAACGTATCACCTTAACTAGAGTGACTTGTTTCTGTGCAAAGTTTGTCACTAGAGAGGCGTTTTTAACACTCCTCTGCTGAAGGTGAAGGTGTGTGTGTGTACGCTCCTAAAATCTGAGATTCAAACGTACCCCGGGCCAGTCAGATTTGGTACGTCACACGTCTGCAGAGCAACTCGAAATGGCTGCTTCACAAGAACAACATTAGTGTAACAAAGAGATTCACTGAAAAAAAAAAAGTGTTTTGATGGTTTTATTATCAAATACGACACAATTTTCATGACTGGGGGAGAAAATTGCGGGGCGGGACTTCCTCGTTCTGTGAACACGGCTCTGGTTACAGGCCGGTGTGCCAGCAGGCAGGAGTTGGGGGGTTGGGGGTGGGGAGGCAGAGATTATTTGCATATTCATAGATTCACGCATTGTTAATGAGGCCAAGGTTTAGAGTTACACTTAAGCTGTTTTAAAGCACTAATGGATTTCTTTTTCATGGAAAGAATGTTATATTGAAGAACAAGATGATTTTAAAGGGGCTTTATAAATGGCTGGGGGGGGGACTTTAAAGTTGATTTCTAATTTCTGTCAGTTAAAGGTATAATTGCTCAGTGTCATTAATTTAGACAACAGAGTCACGTGTAAATTCATCCCAGAATCACCAAATGAGCAGAGGTTGAAAGATAACAAACGACACTATTGAGTTATTACCCTACACTACCTCATAGTTTTACTAATTCCACTGTGTATGTGTGTGTGTTTATGTGTGTTGTAAGCAGGGAGAATGAAGCCACAGCCACAAAGTTTAACTAATTATCCTCACTGATCACAATTGTCGAGCCGGAGCTGTGCCACCGCTGGGTTATTGACGAGGCAATTTGAGGGATGGACACACACAGGCCGAGGAAGAATAAAAGTGTTTGTGTGTGTTGTGAATGAACGGCTTGGCCTTTTGATGTTTCCATGGCAGCTGCAAACTAAGGCATGCAGCGGTTGCTATGACAATAATGGAACGACTGATGTTTGGTGTGAGGTGTGTGTGTGTGTGTCCTGCTGTGTGGTATGCATGTTTGTTTGAGACCAACCGTGCTGGCTGTACAGTGTGTGCTAATGTGCTTGTGGGTAATTCTGTGTGTGTATGTGTGTGTGTGTGTGTCTAACATTTAATTCCAACAAGGGGGTCTTTTATAATCCTCGCCCCTAGTCAGTCAGATGATATATACTGCCCCCCCACCACCACCCCATCCCTCCATGCCAACCAGCCCACCCCTCTCTACTTTCTCTCCTGGGACCCAGCTTTGGGTCAGTGCTTCCCTTGCCTGTCCCGGTTGCTATGGTAACAGCTGTAAGCGTCACCCGGGACAGCTTGGAGAGGAGGGGAGCTGGACTCGGGCTTCAGTGACTTTTGGAGTTTGCCATGAATTATGGCCCGGAGGCTCGAGGGCTGAAGCCGGCTGGCAGAGGCTGAAATATGGCTGCGGTTTTGTTTTCTGTGATGTATGGTAGCAGCAGCACTGGGCATGCTACAGCGCTCTGGTTGCACTTTATTTCTCATCGCAGAAATTACTGTGCTTGTTTATGTAGAGAAAACGCAGGGCAGTGGTAATTACAATATAATGGTGCACAGAAAGTTTCCATGATGTTTTTTTTTTTTTCTTTTCACTGTTGGAAATCAAAACAAGCAACCCTAAGGCCAGTTTTAACAATGCTATTTGGCAATTATGCTCAACTGTAAGAAGAAGCTTTGATACGCAGCACCTTCAAGTATCTATCTATCTATCTATCTATAGGTAGAGAGATAGAGAGCGAAAGATGATCATCTGAAGTTAATCATTTAGTATTTCTACAATTTTCATTCTCTCCCTTGTTATTATTTTGTCATCCAAGTAGTAATATCATTTAAAAAGTACCATTATGAAGCACTGTGATTCTAGTGTATGTGTATGTGTGTGTGTTAAGTCAGTGATTCCTAGAGTGGCATCCAGCAGGTCCTCAGCAAAATGTGGAATAATTTAATTTCACTAAAATTTAATGCACTACAAATTGTCTGGATGTTAAAAAAATGTATGGGTAATTACTTTAATATTATATTTTAATCTCACCACTTTGATTGTGTTTGTCAGTGTTCAAGTGTGACAATTTAATACTTAACACATCAGGATCCCTGGACAAAACCACTTGAAATCAGCGTCTGCAGCTTAAAGACTGTCAACCCGTGAATTTGGAAAATGAAAAAGTTTGAAAACTTCTGCGTTAAGGCACATGGACCTGCAATTTCCTGAATCTGAATCCAGCCTGGGTCTCTGCCTGCTGTGATCTGTCAAACTAAAGAAAGAAAGAAAAAAAAAGCCAATAACATAATCCCTTTTAAAAGTGCTACCATTTGTTTTAATCATGTGACAAATACAGATGTCACTTTGTCTCCTCTGGGATCGAAACTCCTCATTGCTTCTGGCTTCCCCCTGGAGAGTCCAATGTGACACCCAACGTAGCCTGGGCCCTTTTCCAGATAAAGTCTAAACAGCATATAAATGATGTGATGTCACTGCTGTGTTCAGCTCTGTGATCCATATCTACTGTGTGTGTCTCCCCCAGCTGTATAGAACATATATATATATATATATATATATATATATATAGACCACCACTGACTGATCCACTATTGCTGCAGTGCCTTATGTAAGCCCAGTGAAGTACACCATCAGCACTATTATCTGGCCTCATGCTGCCAAGCTTATGGTGGAATAGAGGATAGTGACTTTTCATCCCCACCCCTCTCCCTTATTACTGTGCTGAGCCCTTTATACCCCCTTTAAATACCCTTTCAGGAAGTTTACGCTCTTACCCTTCTACCCCTCTACCCCCCCAGCCCCTCCCGCCTCTCTTCCCACTCACTTCCATTTTTTTTTTCACTATGCCCTCCATATCTTTATCCTGAAACTCGACCCTTCTTTCCCTCTGTCCTTCCCTCCCATTCACCTCTTCTTCTATCCTTTTTCCCCTTCTTTATTGCCCCATTTTATGTCCTCTCCACTTTTTTTATTTTCTGTGTGTCTTCTCCTTCTCCCCATCGCTACTTTTTACCCTTTTTGCTTTTACATCCATAACTTTTATGCTCCTCCATCCATCTCCTTCACCGTTTTTGGTCCTTTTTTGTCCTCCTCTCCTTTCCCACCCCCTCTTTCAGTGTTAATTGTTTTCTTTTTTTGGTCTTATTTTTTT
Organism: Myripristis murdjan; assembly: GCF_902150065.1. Classification (NCBI taxonomy): domain Eukaryota; kingdom Metazoa; phylum Chordata; class Actinopteri; order Holocentriformes; family Holocentridae; genus Myripristis; species Myripristis murdjan. Next base: position 22,573,772 of record NC_043995.1, read on the forward strand.
ATCTTCTGTTCTTTCCCCTCTTTACCTGTTTTCTCACTTTCCTCTGCTCTGCTTTGTTCTTATCTCCAGGATTGGATTTTCCTCACTCGTTTCTGCTTCCTCACCGATTTTGGACGTCTGGACTTCCGGTTCCGCTATCCAAAGGTAGGATCAGCGATTTCTTTGTGTCTTTTTGTGTGTGTATGTTTCTTGCATGCATGCGTGTGGTTGTTTTCATTTATCTTTGTCCAAATTGCCACAGCCTGCCTTCCCACGGCTGAATGTCTCCCTCGGTCCCCTCTAATAGCCACGGCACTGCTTTCTTCTATAACCGGCAACATCAATGTTTTACATTTCTTCTTTCATCATTCTTTCTTTCTTCACTTCACCCTCTTCCGCTCTCCTCACTAACTGGCTCTCTCTTTTTCTCTCTCCTTCCTCCTCCCTCCTCTTCACTGATGCTATCTCTCCCCTCTCTACCTCTCTTTCTCTTGCTTCCCCAGGCTATTCCTGCTGTTCTCCACATTTACCTTGTCCTCTTTTTCCTCTCCTCTCCTCCTTTTGCTCTCTATCTCGCTATCTCCCTATCTGTTTCGCTCTCCTGCTCTGCCCCCCTTTTACCAGTGACTTTCTTTACTCTTTTAGCCTGCGGACTTTGGAAACAGTTTTTGTCGTATAAATCTCACACCCTCACTCGCTCTCCTTGCCTCGGCTCTTTCCTCTGTGTTGTCTTCTCGGCACATCCCGCCCCTGCCTTCCTCCTAATCTCTCTCTCCCTCTCTCTCTCTCTCTCTCTCTCTCTCTCTCTCTCTCTCTCCCTCCCTCCCTCCCTGTCTCCATTCTGCGTAGTCTCGGTGCTGTCAGAACATATTGCTGTACTTTGATGACAGCTCTCAGTGGCCAGCTGTGTACAAGAGTCCAAAAAAGGTGAGATACTGACACCCTCTGCATTGTGTGTTGTCAAAAGCCTGTATTAAAGCGGGAAAAAAACCCGCTCACATGTTCCTGCTGTCACGTAAAAACCTCATAACTGCTTTATGTTTCAATTTAACTTGAAGGTTTACACACTCATCTCTTTTGCTTTTCAAACACCAGTGGATAAGCTCTAAAATACATGACAGGAAGGCTAAAAACAAGGCAGTTTTTTCTTTCTTTCTTTTTTTTTTTTTTTGTTGTTCCTGTAAGGCGAAAAGGCATCTTGGAGTTGCAAGGTTTTCGCAGTATTTATGTTCACGTTCAATTTATCACCTGGCTTGTCCACAGTCTGTAGGAATAATATGAAATCTTAAAGTGGGTGGTATTCCCCTGTATGTGCCATTATCAGCTGTCACACTGATAAATAACACCTCATCAGTCTATGAAATCAACATTAAATGGCTTTTACAACTAATAAATAATGTATAATGCAACCATTTAACTCTAGATCGACCCTTGGCTCTCCACTCAACCACACTTAACATATTTCCGTTGTAGTAAAGAAATAATAGCCTGACCAAAAATAGATAGACAGATGTAGATACATACATACATACATATATACATGTAGATATAGATATATACAGTAGATATAGATATAGAAAGATATCGAGTGCCTGTGTACCAACCTGCTTGGATGTTGGATGACAGGGGAGGCACGTGTTAGCTATGATATCAAAATATTATGCAGTGGATGTGAATTAAAGGTAAATTCCACCCAAAATGCTTTAACACTGTAAAGTTTCCTTACTATGTATTGCATTGAGATCATTCCAGTGCAGCGTCAATGGGGAAAATGGCAGGAAGATTTCAGACTAACTCTAAAATATGAGCAGTAAACGTCAGCTTTCGGTGTCCGTCCATTACAATCAAAAAGCAATGGCTTCTCCCTAGACTCAGTATTTTTCACCGACAATCAGCCGTCACACAGGGAGAAATCCATGGTAGAAGAGGCACACATACCAATTTCTCCACTTGCAGTGTCGGTAGACCTGAATGCCAATGCACATGTTGCATTTTGAGAAAGCTGCATAACTCACTTTTTCTCTGCCAGAGAACCTCACAAGCTTTCAGGGCATTTTCACACTGAAAGTTCGCTTGCTTTGGTCCAGTTCAGGCGTGAAGATGCTACTTTGTTGCAGTTTTCATCAGGTCGTTTTAATGTTCAGCACAGCACCGTGTTAAACGAACCAGAATTTGTAAACAAATAACACATGGTTGAACAGGTTGGTCATCTATTCGACAGAAACTTTACAAGGGAAGCTCCTTTGTAATATCCCAGTCACGGACAACGGCATATTGCAGCGACAGAGCAATATTGGAACAGTGGAGCAACAAGATAACAAAGCACACTTCAGTATTTTTATAGGTTTCCACAAGTAATCATGAAATATTGTTGTCAGTGCGTATTTATAGAAGAGCCGTCACCTCGTTGTTACTCCACGTTTGTCACAACTCATGTTGGCAGCACTCGTAGCTCTGCTGGCAGCTTCAGGTGTCAACATTCATTTTCAACCGACAATGCAGCAGATTTTGATTTGCTTCCTCCACTTCAATTATAAGACATTCTCACTTGTAACGAACTATACAGGTTCACTCCAGACAAAGTCCAACTTTTCAGACGGACCATGGTTTGCTCTTTCCGTCCAAGCCAGACTTGGAATACATGTCCTCTCTTCTCCAAAGGAACCAAACTATCAGAATAAATGCAGTCTTATTTATTTGACAAATGACATTTGACAACATATAACAAATACAGTGCATACACACATAATGGGGGTCACAGTATGACCATGGTTTTGTTGGAAGTCATTCTTGGAGATGAAGGAAATCAATAACTGAAGTAGATGTAGATGTAGATGAGACAGGTTTTGGAGAATCTGAGTGCAAGATAAATGACAACACTTTGTCACAAAATAACTCCTCAAATACATTGGATATCACAGATTCGTGGTAAGTAACAGTGACTATTTAAAGGTGGACTTTTTGTTTTTAACTGTAAAATGCTGCAGTAATGTTGTTTTAATTTCACCCGTGTCTCCGTTCCCGCTCAGAACTGCTACCAGAAAGAGGCGGTGCTGCGGCCCGAGAACAACCAGGTCATCAACCTCACCACGCGCTACACCTGGTCAGGATGTGTGGTGAGAAAACACACACACACACACACACACACATACACAAACACAGTGAGTGAGCATATCTGCTGTCAACAGGAGGACCGAAGTTCCAGCCTAGCGGGACGCAGGAGGCGGTGGAAAGTAAAAAGACATTTCCCCACGGGGATTTATAGAGTATAGCGTCGTTCGTTTTAATTATCAGGCAGTTAAACTTATTTTTTTTTCTTTCCCATCGTATGTGCCTTTGTTATGCAAAACAGGTACAGAGGTATGCAGAAGAGGTAAACACTCGCAGAGGGAGAAGGAGAGAGAGAACTAATGGAGAGAAAAAGAGAGCGAACTAATGGTCTGGAGTATGTGTTTGCCTCCCGTAATGTGGATCCCAGAACTGACTCGCTCAATTCCACTGTTGATTATACAATCCAGTCAGCCTGGATGGGCCCAAAAGTTTTTTCTTCCCTTCGACACTTGTTTGTTTTCCCCGCTTTTCTTTTTTCACTTTTCAATAAGCAGCACACCGTGTTTGTTTATCACATTAGGAGGTGTGATTGCCAGCGTGACTCCGTTGTTGTGGCTGTTAGTGGTTCTTGTCGCCACATTTTAGGCTATATTTGGGTGTGAAATGTGTTAGTACCTCGATATCTCAAGCTTCCACTCCAGTGTGATAATTTAGTGTCTCTCTGAGGTAAATCTCTCGGTGGTTTTGCATAGCAGCCTCCTCTGCACTTTTTTTTTTCCTTCCCTAATCTCCCACTCTGTCTGTCTTCCTGTCTGTCTCTCAGGTGGAGGGAGACGGGGACGAGGAGGTGCTGAGCTGCGTGGGCGGCCGTAGCTTCCGCTCGGTGAGGGAGAGATGGTGGTACATCGCTCTCAGCAAGTGTGGGGTAAGCAGTGACCTCTGACCCGAAGCCCCCAGTTACCCCTGTCTCCAAGGGCACACTCGCTCCCAGACAGTTGCCATGACGACGCATACCCCTCCCACACAAACAGACTGGCAGACTCACAAGCACACCCACATGCTCTCTCTGTCTCTCTCTCTGTCTCTTTTCTCTCTGTTCTCAGACATGCCCGTATCTTGTGTTGCACACCGACACACCGTCATCATCATCATCGTCATCATCCCTCTAACATGAGGAAGATGTATCCACAGAGGGCCGTTGATGAGGGAGGTGTTACATAAGAGCCTTAGATAGATAGATTCAAACAGAGCTTTTAAATGTGCCAAGAATGTATGTTTTTACATACAGTCTAAAGAGAGCTTCAGTTAGAGTACAGTACAAATTAAATTACAACACTTAAATTGTGGTGCAGGTATAAGCCGTTGGGAAAAAGGAGACGTGTGGACAAAGTATCAAGTGGCGCTGCATTTCCACCAGGAAGCAGCAGCACTAGTCGCTGAAATAGAGAAGCACAGGCAAACAAAACCAGCACACCCCGAGGAAGGCTCTGTGAATTGCCTGGTGTTTATAGGCTCTATCTTTTGTGCTGGCTCTCAATAAATTTTAAATCAACTTGAACATAATTTTTGTCCCCGTGTGCCTCCCCGTATTTGAACGTCTGGCGATGGGCTGCATTTTAAATTGCCAGAGGTAAAGGTAATCGGCTAAAAAAAAAAATCGGCAAGGATATTTCAACTCGGATGTATTTGATCCCTGATTTTATTCATCCAATCGTAAAGGTAATCAGCTAAAATAAATTGGCAGGGAAATTTCACCTCCAATGTATTTGATCCTTGATTTTATTCATCCAGTCGTCCAACCTTGACTGATAAAAAAAAGATAGCTAGATAAACACACGTGGAATATCGCATCCACACAGCTCATCTGTCCCACTGCGCTGGAAATTGAGTCGATTGCACACACCTTTTTCATCGTGCTGAGGCTTCAGAGCAAAGGCATTGTAAGTGACATTTCCTAATTTTATAGCAGAGTAAAAGGAAGCTTTTAATGGATCCATCATTTTTCATTCAAAACATGTTATGAATAAAAGTCTGTAAATCGACATTTCATTTTTCAGTGTGCTACAAACATGTCAGACAATATCACAGCGTGCACAGGTGGCTGTAATTATAGCCTACACATGACAATTCAGTGATAAAAAAAAAAAAAAAAAAACGAATGTGCCCGCAAGAAAAACAACCTTTAAAAAAGGTCACCCATTTGGGGAGGTGTCAGTGGAATTAACGTTACAGTCAAAACAATAAAAGACAAGCAAAAAGGGGGCGCTCCACTGGAATAAAATGTAGTCTATTATAAGCAAAACAATGAAGCACCCAATAGGGGGAACTGTACAAAGCTCAGTTTCTTGCTATCAAAATGAGAATGAAAAATATATAAATTAATAAAATACCCAGTAGAGGAGAAAAAACAGAATCCACAATTGGTCTAACGATCAGCACAGAATCATAAAATACAAATAATTCATTATAGAAATAATTGCAGCTTTCTGTCACCGGGCTAATTATGGATTCTGTTTTTGCACCTTTTGGATATTTTATTTATTTATTTATATTTCATTCTTATTTTGATTGCAATACATTGAGACATTGTGCAAAGACATTTATACCGTTCCCCCTGTTGGGTGGCGTATTGTTTGGCCCATAATGCACTACATTGTGTCCCAGTGTAGTTCCCTCTTTTCAGGAGGTCCCTGTATTGTTTTCATAATAACACTAATCCCGTTGCCACCGGTGTAATTTCCTCAAATGGGTGGTCTTTTTATTATTCCTTACTTATTGCAGTACATCCACATCTATCAGGGGGTTCGTCTGCTGCATCATCATCACTGAATTGTCATGTATAGGCTGTAATTACAGCCATCTGCAAATGCTGCGGCACCGGCTGACATGTTCGTAGCGCGCTGCCTGAAACATCAGTGCAGTCTGAATAACTCTTTTCTGAATAGAAGTCATGGTGTGCAGACTTTTACTCATAACTTGGGATCACTGGCGCTCTTGCACCTGTTCATTAATGAGTAATCCACTGTGGAGGCGCACACGGTGCATCCTACATAGTTTACTCAAAATATAACTTATTATATTAATACCATTCAGAAATCTGATATTCTCAAAAAGCTATCAGCTGCAGTTACAACTTTCTGGCACCAACTTTCTTCCAGACTTGGACATTTGAATTTTTTGGATTTCTCTTTTCATTTTGGTTTCGTTTTGATTACAGTTAATTTTTTGACAAAAATTCACTTTGGCCGCTTTTGCTCTAAACTCTTGATGTGCTAAAGCTGATCTTGTCACAGCTATGTATTTGCTGCAGCAATAACATACAATATTATCTTATAATTACAATATATAATGATTATATAGTACTGTTAGGATGGGGCGATAAATCGATGAATTCGAATTTATGTTTTAAATTGATACAAAGAAAGTTTTGAGTTCACGTAACATTATAGCAGCCGCTGAGCGCTCTATCAAACAAGCCCAGAAACACAGGCACGACTCACCTGTCACATGGTCGTGCCTGCACAGATTTTATTTTTTAGCCATATCTCCCAGCCCTAATTTCTGTTTGCAACAATATATAATTTTATGTTGTAGTGCCTCTATATCCAGTGAGAATTTGTGCCTTAAGTGTTTTGTACGTGCCTTACAACAGCTTCAATGTAGTATATTGATTATGTAGCCGTGGGGAATTTAAGTGTTGTGTTGTTTTATATTGGGACTGTGTGTTGTGTTAATGATATGCCGGGAGAAAAAGAGCAGTGTTGAAGCTGCAGTCTATTGTTTGTTGATGTGTGTCTAGACTGGGGCACGAGGTAGAGGCATCGTGAGCTCTGTATAATGATAGCTCTGCTCAGCGATGATGCATCCTCCTACACTGTAAGCTCCACTCTAGGACAGAAACCTGGGAAGGTGTGTGTATGTGTGTGTGTGTGTGTGGGCGGGTGTGTAGCTGGTCTTCTCTGCGTGGGGTGTTGCTATGTTTGCGTGTGAAATCGAGTGTGAGATAGAGTGAATGAATGATTGGGTGGCTGATTGAATATGTGTAGTTATGTGGATATCACTGTGTGCCCGCCTGCCTATCAGTGTTATGCTGCCGTTCACAGCTGCCTGTGTGTGTGTATGTGTGGTTTTGTGAATTTTTGTCCGTATGTGTGTGTGTGCGTATGTGTGTATGTGTGCATGCTCCTGTTTGTGCATATGTGTTTTGTGTGTTTGTTTTTGTTTTTGTTTTTGTACTGCTGGCCGAGAGTGCAGCTGAAGAGGGATGTGATTAGAACGGATGCTTCCCGCAGAGAGTGGTTTAGTGTCACGCCAGCGTCCGCTGATAGACACGCTGCCTAATGCTGTTGGACTGAAGTATAAAGGCCTGTCTCCACTCCCGGGGACATATGCACACTGCGCCCTGCAGCCAATTTCCGCCCCTCGTCTCTCGCCTCTCGCTCACTTTCACACCTCCCTCTCGCTCCCTCTCTCTCTCTCTTGCCCACCTCTTTCGCTCACAATCACTTGCCACGTCTTGCTCTCTTTCAACTCTCTGCCACGATGCTGTGACGTTCTCGATGCCATTTCATATCTCTTTTATTCTTCGCACTCCATCTCCTCCCTGTCAGTCTGTCTCTACTTATCTTTTTCCTCTCTCTCCCCGTCCCATCGCTTCATCTCGCCGTCTCCACCGGTCTCATCTCTTCTTTGCCTCTCGCCCGGTCTTTGCATTCCTCCTCGGTGCCGCACTTTTATCCGCTACAACATATTTTCTCCCCTTTGTTGCTATTTCTCAATTATTCAACTCTCCTTTCATGTACTCACCATCGCTCAATCTCTGCCCGTGCTGAAGTGGATCCCAACCTCTCTGAGCTCATAAGCTCTTAAAACCAAAGGCTGTCTGCTCTACTCGATGCGGCCTTGCCAACACAAAATGGTACAGTGTGAGGTCGATTTGTGTTTAACATTTCCAGACAATTTCATTCGAGTAATTGCAGACGGAAACCTTGAGGCAGCAAATAATCATTATTTGAAAAAACAGAACAAAACAAAAACAAAAAACAACAGTCATTATGAAATGAAATTCAGGTCATCGCAAATTACAGAGGAAAACACAGGGAAGCCGACCTCTGGCAGTCAGGATGAAGGGTGAATTGTTAGCTCTAAAATCGGGGTGGTAATCAGTGGGTAACTGGCCACATAGTATTATAATAACATTATACCTATCATAACGATGGTATACAGGTGATTCTGCAACATGCAATATATTGAAAGCTAATAAGCTATGATAGATCACGATATCCATAAGTGCAGAAGAAAAAATGCCCTGGAGAAGGCTAAATCATTCTCCAGTAAGCAGGAATCAGTCATGTTTTTCAGCGTTGCACAGTGATTTACAGCATGAACATGACAGAACAGCTCCAGTTAAAATATGTGATGGGAACAAATGTGGCACATAGGAACTCAAATGTGCATCTTCAAAATATCGATACTTGGCACAAGTGTAGCTCAGAAGGTCTCAGAAAAGAAGGTATAGTGATATTCCAGTATTTTGATGATTTGTCCCGCCCCTGTTCTCAAACACGCTCTATCAGCAGGCTCAGATCTTTTCACTAACCAGGATGTTGGTTCATCTACTTGTGTCAGTGTCACCATAGCTACACAGTAAGTGCCTGTGGTCTGACGCACACACAGCCTGCCGCTGGAGCTTTTATGCACCTCTCCAAAAATATAGCACTGCAAGAACCGTGATAGGTCTGCTTGGCCATTTTATATTTCTTCCCCCATGTTCGCAGTTGATTTGCAGTGACAGTGAAAACAACGTGGAGCTTGCAGCAGAAAGACGCGCTGAGGAAATACGCTCATTTTCACAATACCTCATCCATGCACTACAAAAATTGCCAGATGTTGTGAAATTCATGGCAAAAAAATGCCCCAAACCGTCATTTGCAACAACACAGAGCGTATCTGACAATGGACTCTCTTTTTAAAGTCACGACTCCCTCTGTTTTTATGTGTGCTTTGTTAGCATGGATTTAATAAATACCTCACACTGCCATCCAGTGTTCCTGCGGTCTCCAAGTAGAGAACTGTAAATGCTTTCACCGCCGGACACAAACACAGTGTAGCTACTGCAAAACAGAATTATAAAATCAGCTTTATGTCATACTTAATATGCTAATATAAAGTTTTAAAAAAAACTTGTATTACATTATCAGTTCCAATGTTATTACAATATCATTCAGGAAATCTTATTAACATTATCGGCCAAGGTAATACATTATTGGATGTTATTGTCTGTTTGACCTTAAATTTTATTACATCATTTGGCATTTATTATGGTGATGGTGCTACAAACCCCAACAATGGATGCAGCTGTCCCAGTAGCATTTGAAGTGTGTATTCCTGCTGTCAGAAAGTTGTAGGGCACTGGGAAGCGTCGAGTCCTTTTTGCTGGACTTAAATCCGATCGCTGACAGCTGGTGACCACGAGCCGGGGCCAGCTTCCTTCAGCTGACAAACTTTTTGGCCGAGCTTCCCTGGCTGCTCAGCTGTATAGGAAATGGTTATTATGGTGTTGCTCCCAGCATGAACACAGACTATGGTTCATAAGCAATCAGCTGGCAAGCCTGCAAAACCATCTTGCAGCCTCTTCCTCTGCATCCCACCGATTGAGGATCTGTGCTATGATGCACCACTGTTTTCCTTACCTAGCCTTTCTCCCCTGCGTGCTTCCCTTTTTCCTCTTTGCATTTGCTGCCCTTTCTTTATTGTGGCCCTCTCTCTATCTGTTTCTTCTTTTTTTTTACTTTCTCTCTCTCTCTACATCTATCGCTTTCTTTATCTCTGTCTCTTTGCTCTTTGTGTCTGTATTGATTTTGTGGCAGTGCACGCTCTATGCTTCTTGCCCTTTTTGATAGAGGGAGTGAGATGGAGTCTCAGGCTGCCAAATGAAATCAAAGTCTTTTTTCTCTCTCCCTCCCTTGCTCCACGGCAACAAGCCCAAACTCCATCGGCTTTGAACTTTTGTCTGTGAAATGAGCTTTTTGTGCTCTGATTGTCAACCCATCTCTCTCTTGCCTCTCTCTCTTGTTCTCTGCCCCCCATCTCCTTTTCTCTCCCTCTGCCTCAATTCAGCCCAACACTGTTTATTTGCATGACTGCTGAGAATTAACATTGCAAAAATGGTATACACATGCCTGTTCCTTTTCTCCATGGTATTCCTCCTTTCCTGCTATTTGACCTGCACGTGCGTTCTCCCTGTGTCCTCCGTCATTGAATTACAATGCACAAATCCCACGCCTAGGTAGCTGAATAAATTTAGTAAATAAACAATGATTGGATTGTTGATCACAGTAATAATTACTCATACAAACAAGGGTAGTCTGTATTAACTTGCAGCAGCTCTGTCCCTGTTCCTCTGACCATGACCGAACCATCCGTCCATTCATCCATTGTCATGCCACTAATCCGGTTCAGGTTTCTGGTGAAGCAGGTCAAGCAGAGTAGCATATTGTAGATGTCCTTTTCCCCCATGCAGCAGCTTCCTCCAGACACCTGGGGGATCCCTAGGTGCTTCCAGGCCAGCTGGGACATCTCACTATATTGCACAATAACACTGAGCAGCTTAACACTGTGCAGCATTTGGATTTTTCCTCCTTTCTTCAAGATCCACACCGGTCCTATTCTGACTTCTCGTCCATAGCTGCGATCATATTTGTCCATCACGAAAACTGGTTGCATAAATTACTATAGAATATACTTTGGTGGTTTAGAAGTCAAGGCTGCTCAACACCAGTGCATTCCCATTCATGTTTGGCCTGTACGTTTGTGAAAATGACTGCTGAAATCACCTAAAATTTGTGCGTTAATACCCAATCTGTTTGGTGTGGAGAGGTTTTTGGGTCTACTTATTAATTCCAAAGTGCTCTGGCAAAAACTCAGTGGCCGAGCTGGAGCTAGCTGCTCCATTTGGCTGTATGCTGGGCTGAATAGCAAGCGCTCCCTCTGTTTATGCTTGTGAGAACCACGTTTCCTTGTTCCACAGTGCAACTTTTAACCAAGCGTTGACCTCCACTGTATTTGGGTTCCTCTGTCCAAGCTGCAAGTCACAACCACTCCCAACAAAGCTGAAGAGAGATGTTTGAATGTGCATGGGAAAATAGTTCCTTTTTAAATTTTAATGACGTTGCAGTACATTTCACAAACATACATGCCTGCCGGTTATTAATAAGATGGAATTACCCAGGTGTAGCAAATTTCAGGTTTCAGAGCAGGTTCTCACTTTTTTCAACATGAATGGGGGTGAACAGAGCTAAGTTAGCATTGTCTTCAAAGTATACTCAGTGCATACTTAAGCAACTGATATTTGTTTGGATGGATATGGAGATTGGGTGAAATCCAATTTTTTATGTAAACATCTACACATCTTCCCAGCTTAACAGAAAAGAGTGTCCTTTCTCCTATAAATCAGATGCTGTAGATTCACTCCATACGTTCGTGTGAATTGTCAAGGTGCCTGTGATGTTCACACACGATGCGTCATCAGGGAAGCCCTTCACTCCTTCCTCTGTTGAGACTTGTGCCACATCATGTCAAATTATAGAACAGGTGCATCCATCAACACGGGGTCGAAACAAGCGTCGCCGTCATGCATTTTGACAGATGTGAGAAGCGAGAGGCTGAATTTACTGCTCGACGGCCTGCTGTGATGTACAACGGCTTATGTATTGTATCAGAGTGAAATCACAAACGACACCCTGTCTCCTCAGCAGCAGTGAGCGAGTGCTCTGTCCAGGTGTGAAGGAGGCACAGACCAGCTGGGTTGGTGAAAGTGAGTGTGCCGTGTGGAGTTTACTGACTTCATATTACATGGCTTCTGGGTGTTGAGGTTCCTAAATTTCAATTCTATTACCACAAGCTGCCGTTTAGGGCCAATAACACGCAAAATTCCCCGGTGCAACTCGAAGCATATATTTTGTATAGACCATGAAGCCCTTCAAAATATAAGAGACAGAATATTTTCAGTCTCACTTGCCCCTATCCGCTCTCTCTGTCTCTCTCTCTGCCTCTGTCTTTTTTTCTCCGTGCTCTCACAGGGCGATGGCTTGCAGCTGGAGTATGAGATGAAACTGACCAATGGCCAGTCGTTCTGGACACAGCATTTCTCTGCGGATGAGTTCGGTAAGAGCGATTAGACAGAGAGAGAGAGATTATGGAACGAATTGCTGATGGCACAAGCCAACACCACTTAGCACGGCCAATAAAGCACACTGAACTGAACAAATTACAATAATGAAGGGACGGCTGAATGAATTAATGATGATAGATGAACTGAGAGGATGGATGAAAAGGAGGAGAAGAGACCAAAGTGATTGTGCTTCTAAATGAATTATTCCTACATCTTTAACCGTGGTCTCCTTCTCCCTCTCTCCCTCTCTCTCTGTATCTTAACTAATCTAAACAATATCCTTGTCGTGTTCCTGCCTCTCTCCATTTTTCATTCCCTTTTTATCCTTCCCTCATCCTCTCTTCTTTATATTCCCCCGTCTCCTTCACCCTCATGTTCTCTTTGCCACTTTAATTCCTTTACTTTCTCGCTTTCATCGCATCCCTTCTCCCCTTCCTTCACATCTCATTTTCATTCTCTCTCTCTCCCCCCTCCTCCATCCTTCTGTCTACCTCTCTCTTTCTCCTCATGTACCCGTCTATTTTCGTGCCCTCTCTCCCTCCCCCCTCCGTTCCTTCATCCCAGGAATCTTGGAAACTGACATCACGTTCCTGGTCATCTTCTCCATGGTGTTCCTCCTCTCCTGCTACTTTGCCTGTAAGTACTTTCTCCTTCTACTTATCTGTCACTTTCTCTCCCTCTCTCTGTCTTCGTCTCTCTCTGCCCGCCTTTCTCTGTGTTTTTCCTTGAGCAGCCCAATTTATCTTGCCTTTCAAAGTGCACTGCAGCCATCTCTGAATGCCTTTTTCGCGAATGTATTATAAAATCTACATGTTTTCGTGATGGGATAGGAGTACATTCTTGTGTTTCCTCAGATAAGTAAAGGTGAAGTGTGTGCCTGCCTTCTCCTGGGACCGGGAGTTTGTCAGTGCAGAGCATGGACAGCAGCAGGAAGGATGGGGAGAGCGGGGTTTGGCTTTATGTAAAGGTGAACGGTTGAATGGAGAGGGTAGTAGCAGTGGCCTAATGCCTGGAGAAGTGAGCTTTGTGGCATGACAGTCAGAGTTCAAATGCCCGGAGCAACTGGGAACAGAAGAGAGGAGAAGTGCTCCACTTTGCTTCCAGCAGTACCTTACTCAAAAACTATACATTTTGTATCATAGAGTCAAGTCATGTCAATTTTATTTGAATCGCCCAATATCGCAAATTACAAATTTCCCTTAGTGGGGCTTTACAGCAATACATCCTCTGACCCTGACATTGGATAAGGAACAACTTCTTTAAATTACAAAAAACTTGAATGGGGAGAAAAAATAGGAAGAAACCTCAGGGAGAGCAACAGAGGAGGGATCCCTCTCTCAGGACAGACAGACATGCAGTGGATGTTGTGTATACATATCATATACTCATCCTGAGTTGTACTGCATGTCCTACAAAACGTATTGAAAGTATTAATATTGAGTTATCAGCAACTTTGACAAAAATGTTATAAAAACAATTTTTTTGTGCAGTGTAATCTCCATCCTCATCTGTTTAGCATGTCCAACCCAGCATAATTATGGCAAAAAAAAGTTGCTAAATAAACCACTTGGGAAAAATGCCTCATGCATGAGCAGCTGTTCATGATTGGCCTGCAAGTTCACCTAGTTTAAGACCTGCTTTCAGCTCGTTCATTGGCCAGGAGTGCTACTCTCTCATTGGCCACGCTGACATTTCACTCAGCACAGAGTCAGACTGAAGTCACTGACTGAAAGTGTCAGTCGAGCGAGTGATTAACTGGCTACACTTTTCTCGCCTGACATTTAACACGACTGGGGCTGAGTACATGATACAAAATAGATAGCTTTTTGGTGAAGTATTCCTTTAAAGGGACATTTCGTCCCAAGTGAAATCCTAATCCCTTTAACTAGCCACACCATGTCAATGGAAACTTAATTGAAATTTGTATTACATTAAAACACATAGTGAGTTAGCTCCTGTAGCTCCTGCTCAGTCCTCTCCCAGTATTGAAATGAATTGGGTCTGGTTTTTTAGAGTCAAAAAGGAAATAAAATGGCCATTAAATTTCACTATACTGCTGCAGTGTTATCCCAGGGTTTTGTAACCGAATAACTCAAGAGCCCTCTTTACCTCGTTATTTGGTGTTTTTCTATGTAAGGAAATTCTTTTTCTTGTTAGGTATGGCAACCAAAACAAGGAAACAAGATGGTTCTGTCTCCTACTTAGAGCAGGTTGGAGGTTGGTGCAGGCTAAACAGCCAGCTCTGTATTGGCTGGCATGTTTAAACAGCATCGGCCTACTTCCTTGGTTTGGTTGCAGTACAAGAGGATAGAATGACACTGCATAATGAGACAAATTCATGCCTTTTGGACTCCACCGCAGAGACAATTGTTTGACTACGAAAGAAAACAGGCTCCAGGAGTGTTGTTTTTTGTATTTATTTATTTATTTATTTATTTCAACAAATATTATGGTCATTTTATGCTCTTTTTCCTTCCATGTTCACTCCAGTAGTTTCATAGGAGGCTGAGATGAAGCTGTGGTAGCTGCATGTAACTCCCTGTGTTTGGTGGTAGCTCAATGGAGTTTTAATTTCATGGAGGTGATAGGATAATGGCAGAATTTTCATTTTGGGCTGAAATGTTCCTTTACCAACCACAGCCAGAGCACCTTTAGCTGCCCCCAGGCTGTGGTTGTACAAGACAACTGTGAACATGTATATCCTTCTGACCCTTCCTCCTATTTTAAATTCTCCCCTAGGCCACTGCTGCGTATAGGAATGTTTTCCCAGTCAGATTGCTGGCTTAAATAGGCATTAAAATATTTCCTCAGAGATTAGAGAAGAAAGAATATGCATACTGTATGCGCTCGGCTAGAAACGGGCATTGCAAGATGGATTCATACTAATGGATGCTCCTGCATCTATCTGGCCCGCTCCCTTGTTCTTTGTTCTTCTCCCTTCTCTCTCTCTCTGTCTGTCACTCTCTGTACCTCTCTCGCTCTCCTTCACCATCTGTTACCATATCTACATCCTTTTTATCTTCAACCCCCTTCTCCCCTCCATGCACACACACACACACATACACACACCTCTTTCTCATTCTTTTTTTTCTTCCACAGACAATCTGAAGGGAAGACAGCTTCTTCACACAACCTACAAAATGTTTATGACAGCGGCAGGTGTGGAGGGTGAGAGCCATCACTTCTATCGTGTGCTGCACACAAACACACACACATACACACACACTCTCATACTCACACATGCAGGCATGCACACATGGACATGAGCAGACGCACACCAGCTCACATCCCACGCACAGTTCTCAATGAGCCTTTCACACGGCTGGAGCGTCTCATACCTTAATCCCTAATTCAGAGCGGAGATATTATCACCCTTATTAGCCTCTGAATAGGGCCTGTTGCAAACAGTGGTGCTCTGCTGCAGTGTTCATTGGAGCATGTCATTTCTGACGAATTCTCCACCCTCTCTCATTTCATCCTCTCCTCCTCCTCCTCCTCCTCCTCTTCCTCTCCTCCTCCTCCTTATCTCACTCTCTCTTCCTCACTTGGCTTGTCCCTTCTCCAAATCCCTTCTCCGTTTTCCCTCTCCCTCTCCTCCCACGTCTCACAAGCCATCTCTCCTCCTCCTTATTTTGCTCGTTTCTTCTCTCCTCTCCAATCCTCCTCTTCTTTGGTCTCGCCTCTCCTTGTCGTTTCTCTCCCTGTTGTCCTCCTTTGCCTCCTTTTTTACCGCCCCACACACACTTTTCTCACTTCCTTTACTCCCTCTCCTACCTCTTTTGTTTCACTCTCTTCTCCCTTACCTCCTCCTCTCCATCTTTCCATTTTGCTCCATTCGAACCCCCACTCCCCCACCACCCCACCCCTCCCCTTCTGGGCTCATTTCCCTTGTCACCCTCCTGCTTGTTCTCTCCCTCCTTTTCTTCCCCTCTTATTCTTTCATCTCTCTCCTCCCTCCATCTTTTTCCACTTGGCAGTGCTCAGCCTGTCGTTCCATTGTATCTACTGGGGCTTGTATGCGAGAGATGGAGTTGGCAACGGCAGTCTGAAAATACTGGGTGAGTCCCTCTCCCATATCCCCACACCGCTGGCCGCTGACAGGCTGACTGACACTGTCTGTGCACTGGAAAATCACTCACTGTCAGTGCAGAATGAATGAGCGGACGATGATAGATGTGTGTGGAGTGAAGATTATGTGTGGTAGATGGTGTGAAGGGCATAGGCAGGATCATGCATGATTGTGTGTGTGTGTGTGTGTGTGTGTGTGTATTTGCGTATGATGACCTGATTTTATCTTCCCTTATGATATTACAGATTCAGAAACCACAACCTAATTACCCCTCTGTCTCTCCCGTTCCCTTTCTGTCTCTCTCCATCTCTCTGTCTCTCTCCAGGGAAATTACTGTTCTCCGTCAGTTTCTTGGTATTCCTTCTGATGCTCATTTTGTTGGGAAAAGGTTTCACTGTCACTAGGTAGGGGTTTTGCAGTTTGTGTGTGTGTGCATGTGCGCGTGTGTTTCCGCGCGCCTGTACGTGTGCGTGTGAATGCGCTCATGCATTTGTACAAGCGTGTGTGATCGTGTGGGTGTTGCCTGTGTCTTTCAGTGTCAGCCGTAGCTGTCAGAGTCATGACACCGTCTCCTGAGATTACAATTTTAGATGCCAGTCAAAAAGTCAGGGGATTCGATAGAAGTAAATGCCACTTTATTGAGACGCCATATCGCTGTTGTCATGTGGAAACCGATGTGAAACCCTTTCAAACAGCTCATAAACTCAAAAACGCATAACAGTCAGGCTAAAACAAGGATCTTTTTTTTTTCCATGATAAGTGGCTGATAAGTTAAGGTTTCCACCTGACAGCGATAACACGCTCTCTCTGGCAGGAAGTGCGGAAGAGCTGCTTTTCGATTAAGCTGTTTGCACTGGAGTGTAAAGGGGGGAAAAAAAATGTGTGTTGTGTGTGTATTTCTACTCCTGCATCCCTCTGTGCCTGCAATCATCTCAAGGTTTTTTGTGTCCTATTTTCCTTTAACTTATGTGTGACCGTTAACCCTGTGTGTGTGTATGTGTGTGTGTGTGTTTGTGTATGTGTGTCAGGGCGAGGATCAGTCACAGCGGGTCAGTTAAGTTGAGCATCTACATGACAGTCTACACCATCACCTACGTCATCCTTTTCATCTACGAAGCGGAGGTACAGCACCACACACCGCATTACCCACACTGCACCACTGTCGATAGTTAGCCCCCTCCTCCACCTCGACACCAAAGGCCAGGTGGGCAGGAATTAGGCCACATTCGCATCATGTTGAATTGACGTAAATACGCGCTGCCAACCTGGAAAAAAAAAACAAAAAAACAATCACATTAACCTCCTAGAGGTATTTGCAATTAGGACATGTTGGATTTGTTTTTGTAAGCTTCAGTATTTCCCACTTGGTTTCAGCACAGGCAGTAATCATGGCAAGGAATTGCAGCTCAAGGTAATAAAACTCAAAATTATCTGTTACATTCACACTAATACAATCAACCCCGCTCAGAAAAAAGTGGGCAATATCCACTGGACGTATTTCATGATTAATTTGAAATGCATAAATAAAAATGATTTTGGATGTGGGCGTTCTAATGAGTAAAGCAGGCGAACGCTTCCAAGTTACAGCTACAAGATGTCAGACTGTTCCTCTGCTTCTTCCGATATGACATGAAATCCACATTAGAGCTAGATGGCATTCAGTAGAGCGAGTACCTCCGCCAACGCGTCGCAGTTGTCAATATATTGCGGTTCCACATGGCGGATTTTCAGTTAACAATTACTTCCATGCACCAACTTGTCTCAGGAGATGAACATGAAATGGGACGTGGCATATGCCTGTTTAAATTCCAGGCGTTTTAGTCGATTATCACTGTGGCCATTTAGAGCCGTTCCTCAGCCACCGAATCAAGCTCTGGAAAAATTGTAAGAGTGGTTATGCGTCAACTGTAATTGTTTGGTTGTTGTTCAATAATGGAGCTCCTTATAGTGAAAAGCCAAGACGGCCCTCTCCGGCCAACTGATGTGAAAACTTAATCAGTTCTTCCTCGTCCCGTAACAAATGTTTCCGCAACATTTTCTGAAAATCCATTGATGACATTTTGACAAACAGTCAGAATGGGCAGAAAAAATAAACCCCCCACACAATTCTCTTGGCAGAGGTAATCCGAAAGATTTACAATTCGATAATTGTCGGTGCAGACGAACAAAATATCTTCAAGGTGTTAGTCTTTTTGGCTCTTAATGTTCTCACAAATATTCATGATGAGGTTGAGCCCACAGGCCGGTGTTGGCTGTGATTGCCTTTTCCGTCGTCAGTCATCACACATGCTAGTCATAAATATGCATTATTTGGATTGTGAAAATTACAGAAAAGTATTAGAAAATCATAGATTCTATATTACAAACACAGCTTCCAGAGTTATAGTTCCTGTAACCGTGTCTTTGATTACACCTAATCTAATAAAAGTGAGATCAGTGACTCTTTAGGATTTCCTAGGAGTGGAAGGA
Source organism: Myripristis murdjan (assembly GCF_902150065.1). NCBI lineage: Eukaryota > Metazoa > Chordata > Actinopteri > Holocentriformes > Holocentridae > Myripristis > Myripristis murdjan. The sequence goes on from NC_043995.1 coordinate 22,592,512, forward strand.
CAGATGCCCTGTGGAGTGTGTGGTGAGCAGCTCTGTTTGTCGATGCTCTGCTGAACACCGCAACACATCTGCAGCACTGGCCAGCGTTTTGAAATGGACTAAAAAGTGATGAGCTTTACAATTTCCCGCGTCACTAAAGATGGCATCCTCTCACATCTTCATTCTCTTTAACTATAGTACGCATCGGTGAGGGCGGGGGACCACACGGATAGCAGTGGCTGGCGTTCAGCATGAGAGCATTTGAATTAATAACACTCAGGAGTGTAATAGTTGTGTTTCTGCATATTTCTGTAATGGCTCCAGCACTGAAAGGCGTTACGATGCGACGCTTTGGAGCGGTGAATTACCACCACTGAGTAGAGCGTGGTAAAGTAATGATGCATTGGGAATAATGCAGGGGAACTATCCATGCTATATTTAACACTAGAGCCTATAGTCATCTCTCATACTGCAATATGTGGAGCTGAAGCACTGCAATTTATCTGCCGCTGCCCTCTTCCATGGTCCCTACTATTAAAGACCTCCAAACTCAGGGGAGCTCTTGCTAAAAATAAGTCGAACTAGGTTACAATTGGAACTAAAATGGAGCTAGTGTATCATGAATTGAAACGTGCTCCTGATACTGGGCCTGCAGTTTGGAGTCTGACGGCTTTTGGGTTGGAGGAGCTTAAAAAGCTGTTAGACCTGGTGGAAGGGTAACCCTGTATGTCCAGTGCTATCCAGTCACTGGACTGTGAAACATAATCTGCTGCCTGTAGGTGCACACACACACACACACACACACATGCACATACACAAATGACCCAGTTTAGGAGGAGTGTCAGTGTCACACAGACACACACGTACGTTCCATGCTGAGCTTCTGCAGGGTTTTCACAATGCATCAGCTGACCCACAAACAAATCCATCTTAGCGATTGATAGACTGGTTTTCTTCTTTACTGCTTAAGATCCAACAGTTGCATTTTATTTGTTAAATACAGGCACGTGTGTGTATCCATTTTTGTGTGCATAGTTTTTGTGCCAATATCCCCTTTGTGTCCCCGTCTCAGTTCTTTGACCCAGGCGAGGTGCTGTATGTGTACGACAGCCCTGCAGGCTACGGCCTGATGGGCCTGCAGCTGCTGGCCTACGTGTGGTTCTGCTACGCCGTCCTGATCTCGCTGAAACACTACCCCGAGAAACAGCCCTTCTACATCCCCTTCTTCACCACATACACACTCTGGTGAGAGCCGGCCCGCTTCTCTAACGCGGAGCATGAACACACCTGAGTGAGACATTGTAAGAGTAGAGAAATACATGTTTTCCTGTTTGAGGTCTTTTTTGATTTGAATAATTTATGCTGCCCTGTAAAAACACAAGTAAGATAGTTGATGCCTAAACAGTATTTATTTTACCCTACTTCTCTACCCCCCGAGCTCACCCTCTCCGCTCTACCCTCTGCGGATAACAGTGCTGGAGTGATTGATCGCCAGAGTAAAATATCTATTTTTCTTCAGCCGTGTGAGGCCTTTTCTATTAGAATAATTTATATAGTTATGAAATATGTGCATAAGACAACTAGCACTTGAATGCTTTGTGCTTGAAAAATATTTCCTTTACACAAGCCTGAGGAAAAAAAAAAAAACACTTCTACATGCACTGCTCATCTGGGCAAGTGCGTCAGCTCGAAATGAAGGGTAGATTACAAGAACTAATATTATCTCAGTATTTCTCCCTCTCATTACAAGCGCTATCTCCCGCCTCATTATCTGTGTCTCTTCTCCTCCCATCTTTATCTTTCTTTGAGCCTCTGCTTCAGCTTTACTCTCTCTCTCCCTCTCTCTCCCTCTCATTGTCTCTCTCTTACCATCAAACTGTGCTCTCGTACTCTCATTTAATTTATTTTCTTGCCATACTTAACTCCTCGCTCTTTTCCAGGTTTTTCGCAGTGCCCGTCATGGCTCTCATCGCCAACTTTGGAATACCTCGTTGGGCGCGAGAGAAGATCGTCAATGGCATCCAGCTCGGCATCCACCTCTACGCTCACATTGTGTTCCTTGTTCGTACCACACACACACACACACACACTCATACAGACCCTCACACACACACACAGAGTCCACATTATTTATTATGTCTTTAATAATTCATCATCCTTGAGTCATAATTCCCTTGTGGTGATCATCTCCCCCCACACACTATCATCTACCTCCTCTTCACCTTGGACACAGCATGTGCATTGCTATTGCCACTTACTATGCTATGTGTTAGCTACTTTATGTGTAACAGTTGAATTAAATGTGTCAAAAATCAGCATTTTTTTTTTTTTTTCAATCTTTTCATCTCTTAGGTTATCACAAGGCCTTCAGCAGCCAATAAGAACTTCCCTTACCATGTCAGGACATCCCAGATTGGGATCCTCCTGTCGAGTCCAAAGGGGGAGGCGGGAGGCGAGAGTTTTCCCCATCATGCCTATGGAAACAGTTCCTTCCTGGGCGACTCTCAGCCAAACTTCACTGAACTCTTCTCCATCCAGTCAGTGAGTGTTTACCGGTGCCTTTGTGGTGTACTTGCCTTTGGGTGCATTGTTGGTGCCCTGTGTTCCAGTTATTTGAGGACAAAAAGTAGAGAAACAAACTACACAGTAGAAAATAAGAGAGCCAACTGTTCCTCTAATAAAAAATGACTGACTAGATGATGCCTTGTGAAAGCTATGATCCCTTATTGATTTCACCTATTAATTCCACATTAGCCATGAAAGGGTGATGTAGCTGAAGGGGAGGAGACAGGTTAAAGGAGAACGCTGGTTTCACTTTGAGTTATAGCTCGGGTGCATCTGTCAACACCTACTCTATGCTGCTTTTTCAAAGCATGCTGTAGGCAATATAATTAGATTTTCTGAACTAATTTTCATTTTCCTCACTTTTTGAAATACAATCTTTTCCTGTGTCAAACGTTGCCTGAAACTAATTACTGTCCCAGCTAATAAAGATGCCCAAAAATGAGAAGACATGGATGTGACAGTACGGTCAGATAGTCAAGTCAGGCACAGATTTATATATATATATATATATAGCACATTTAAAAACACCACAAGCTGACCAAAGTGCTCTCCAGACATCACGAGAGAAACAAACAGCATAAAAGATTTTGCCAGAATTGATAAGCATCAATAAAAGACGGGACAGCAACAGTAAAACCAGGACAATCACCACTATAAAAAGACACCACAGGAACAACACTAACAACATTGCAAGGCACATAAACAGATCTCAAATGCAATCAAAAGTCAGGGAGGGAAGATGGGCTTTGAGCTTTGAGGTTTGAGTGAATTGAAAAATTCACCGGATGGGGCGTATTTGACATGGAGTGGTGGATTTTTCCACAGCTCCGGGGCCACAACAGAGAACCTGAACCGCAGCCAAGCACGGAGAACGGCTGGGAATGTTTGGCCCAAGGACCGAACCGAACTTTCGATTGCGCAGGGAGATAAAATGTCAGCTCGATAAGGCGCCATGTTTTAGGGATTCTTTCCTGGCTAAGTCTTCCATTTCTTGCTGCGGGGATGAGGTGATTGACAGTAAGCAGAGTGTAACGTAATGCACACTGATTTGAAGACACTCATCTCTGGCACAGTGAAACAATGCTAAAACTGAGGCTTTGACAAAACCAAATTAAGGTTTCGTGTTTACAGTGATGAATTATCTAGCTCGAGTCATTGGAGCTTGTTTTTCATGCAGAGCAAAAATGAATAGTACCATGCTGACTGTGTGCAGATGTCAGTAATGTGAAGGAGACGATAAACTTACAAGTGATATAAACTTACAAAACACACCAGTTATGCACTGAGACAACAGAGAATGCAGCTCTGTAGGAAGGAAGGTATTTCTAATTTTGCTCACTCAACATATGCACTCATATATAGACAAATAAATATAATATTCATAGTTGGGGTATCAATCTTTGGCTTGACAGAGATTCTGTTTCATTCACTAGTTTGACTTTGACTTGAGTTTTTACACCATAAATCAAGTCAATGATTCAGTTCAATAAAGACATGCAATAATGTAAGACTTTCATGAAAGGTGAAAAAAAAACAATAGTTGAGAAATAGTTGAAATTCATTTTATGTTGTTGGATCACCATGACAATAAATCTATATTTTAAAGTATAATGAATGATTCGATTCAAAGCATTTCATGGTGATTCAACCTGAAGTCAGAGCGATTCATCCTGTTTAGTTCCTTCAGCAGACTGATGCGGGTCAACTGGCCGCATTTACAATCAATGCGATGCATCAATGCAATAAACAAATCATTACACTACTAACACACAGACTGTATGCATACTCAAGTTAAGCCAAGTCACTCTATTTATATGGCACATGTTAAAACAACAGGAGTTGACCCAAAGTGCTTCACAAACGTGGCAGAAGGGTTAACAATCCAAATTTACAAGATTAAAACAGTAACACATAAAAGCCAAGACTAAAAATAAAAACGAGCACAAAAAACAAGTGTTAAGATAAGAAATAAGAAATATTAACTTTAGAGGACATGAATAAGATCAGTAAAAAATAAATAAATAAATAAATAAATAAAACCATCAGCAGATTAAAACTCAATAAGAGGATGTTAGAGATAAATTAAGAATGGACTTGACACTGGGCAATCCAACTGAACTGAAAGCGAGAGAAAAAACAGCTGGTCTTTAAATTTGATTTAAAAGTGTCAGTGGTGGGACAGGACTTAATCTGGGACGGGAGCCTGGGAGCAGCGGCAGAAAAAGCCCCGTCACCTTTGCTTATGAGACGTGATTGGTGGACTGAGAGGGGTTGTAAAAGTGAGGATGACCTCAGTGACCCGGGGGCAGGTCAGTGATGAATTGTGGAGCTAATCCATGTAGGGCCTTAAAAACCAATAATCAAATTTAGAAATCAGCTCTGTATGTCATTGATAACCAATGCGGCTGAGCCAGGACCAGAGTGAAGTGCTGTCTTTTCTCTGTGCCCGTCAAAAGTCTAGGCATTTTGAATCAGCTGCAGGCGAGAAATGGTGGTCAAAAATTGGTCAGCCAAATAGACACTGATGTAGGACGAGATTGGGTGTATGCAGGTTTATGGCGAGCACAGTAATTGATCCTGATGGAGGGTGGAGGTCAGGGAAGCCGGTAAACGTGTAACCTGGCCTGACCTCATTTATCTTGGAAGCGGTAATATGCGTGAGAGAGGAAGTTGTGAACATGTGATATGCTGATACTGATGGTGCATCTGCAAGGTTTCCTCTTTCTGGTCATAAACCCCGAGCTTCCAACATTGACCTCCTTCCTCCTCCTCCTCTCCCCTCCAGGAACCGGTAAAGACAGTGGAGGAGACGGTGGCTCGGAAAGGGCAAGAGGTGCCGAGGAACAGCGAGCAGAAGATCATCACCACTGCCGCCGACTTGACATCGACATTTCCGCCGCCCCCGCCTCCAATACCTCCCCGCCTGGCCATACACTCTCCGCCGGTCCCTCCGCGGCTCCCCTCCTTCACCGAGTATTTCAGCATGCAGAGCGGAGGAGGAGGAGGAGGATTAGGCACAAAAGCATGAAACAGAGGGAAAGGTGACAGAGAGAGATGGGAAAAGGATTGGAGGCAATATGGACAGAATGAAAACACACAGTAAAAAGAGAGTGGGGTGTGGAAAGCAAGGTGTTACTGTTGACAGCTACAAGGGACAGAAAAAAAAGCCGGGACAGATGAAGAGGAGAGAAATCATCAAAAACAGGCATGCAGAAGAGAGAACCTAAACGGTCCCTTTTCACCTGTTAGACGAGAGCTTTTGAAATAAACAGAATGGAGGAAAAGTGGGGAAATGGCTGTGTGAGATAGAAGTGCTGAGCTTGTAAAAGAATAAAGAAGCAATAAATATTTGATGTTGACCAGTAAGAGGCACAGAGGGAGAGAGATGACAAAGTGGATGTAGCCAGAGCAATAGAATGATAGCTGTGCACGAGGCGGAAATGAACAAAATTCTGAAATACTCTTATTCAAAAATTCATGAGGCATTGATGGTGGGCCTTGAAGAGTTTGTAAATAGCTAAAACAGGACAGAGCTACCACACTAAATAGTTAAAAGTTTTTATTGCAAAAAAAAAAAAAAGAAGAAAGTTTTGTTTTGATGATGTTTTTTTCCACATCATTGAATTCCAGTTGGTGCTGTGACTGTCAAACATCTCATGCCATCACATTTTATCAGATTTAAGGATTTACCCCCCTCATTGTTATTTTTTTTATTTATTATTATTTTTTTTAACAAAGCATAGATATTTACTCTCTATATAGAATATGTTGGGTTAATTTATAGTCTTACAAGGCTTCATCGCAGCTGGTTCTTCTGGATTGATATGCTGATGTGTAAATGTACAACGTCACGTTTACTGTGGGCACTTCTAGGTACTCGTAAAACACGCATGTTTGTATCGTACTTCCTGTCCAAAAGCTGATATATTTACTCCATGTGACTCAACAGTATGCGCTTATTGTGTGTATTTAAACCTTTCCTCTTGTAAATACATACAATAGGCCACGTGTATTTCTTCCGACTGGGTAAATTCTGTTTTCGGATAGAAATTCTGTTGCTACTCCAATCAAATCCCTCTCACTCTGTCTGAAACACTATCAAACCAATATTGCAGTACCTCAGTTTCAGCTTGCTTTCCACTGGAGCGCAAATAATGCCTGCTCAGAAATGTCATTATCTTTGTGTATGTAGACCTTGGTGAATGTACTGATGCAATAGAGCACAAAGACAGGGATGATTTTCAAGTTACTGGAACACTACACCTCTGTTGATTTTTTTTTTCCCTCCTCGGCTTACATCTACAACACATCCATGATTCAGAAGCATAAAGCTGCCCACAGTCCGTTACCATAAGTAACTTCATCCTCACCCCTGTCTAGTACCTGAGACATACGGCTGTATTTGTTGGCTTTTCACACTTGTATGTGTCTGTACCGAGTGAGAGGTTTTACAAATACAAGCAGTTTTATATCCCCGAACACTGAGCAATGACAGAAAAGAGAAAAAAAAAAAAAAAAGAAAAAACACCACCTTGTAGATGAACTGTGAAAATAGCAACACAATTGTACATTTTGTTTGTCCTGCATGTAGCACTTTAATGTTCCTGGTCTTAGTCTGTTTATTCGTGGAAAAAAGTCACCTTATAGACTGCTTTGAATCTGGATTCACGCTACATCCAGCAGTATTCCAGTTGCATACACACATAACACCTGTAAATAGAGACTCTAAAAATGTCATGGAGTGCCGGGGCATTTTAGAGAATGTGGAACACGCTCAACACGGCTCATTTTACATTAAACTGCAGATTGTTGATAAGAGCTACAGTATGTAAGGGCGTCATTGATGAAATTGAATTTACCACCAGTTACTTGCAGTATTGATTTTTTTTTTTAAAAAATCCCTGAACGGAAAGACCACTAACAAAGGCAGTATTTTATCTTGTCTAGGAAGCATGGTTCATTCATTTCCCCAATTTTCTAAAGCATAAAAACGGTGGTAATTGACTAACAGTCCACAGTTTTATCAATGGCCATCTTGCTATAATGTCTGGAGTACTTTAGGATGTTAGGACTGTGGTGTGTAATGTGTAAGAATATAGTCAGAGGTATAACTTAGTCTGTGAAACAGAATGATTCCTGAATTAGAGCACTAGTTGTTATTTCTGGTCGTTACGTGTCTCTGATTCATATTTGGCATGACTGCCATTTGTCTACTGTTGCCTATTGTTATGATTGCCATGACCTGACTTTAACAGAGACTAGGTGACGGGACTAACAGACTGGCTTACTGATGTCATTGCTTCGACTTGTGTACACTGACATACATTACAGGACTGAGACACACACTTTAGGGGCAGAGGAGGGGGACGGAGAGAAGAGATTGTGTATGCATGATAGAAAACAGCACAGCTTTTAGGCTACTCAGAGCGATCTGGTTAAGAGCACATCACTGAAGCACTGTTCAAATGCATTTTAATGGTGTCAAACGAGAATTCTATATATGCTGTAAATATACACTTTTTGCCAAAATAATAATAATAATAAAAAAAATATGGTTTTATTATAGGCTTCGTCTGGGTGTGTTATTATTTGGCTTCTTGAGTGTTTGTGTTCCAGTTCGGCCGAGGGCATTCGTCCAAAGCGGTAAATCCAGTAACTGTAAATCATATTTTGGAATCTGTTCTCATTACAAGAGTCCATTAAAGTAAAACACCACAGGGACACACTCGATGGTGGTCACATTCTGATGTAGGCTAGCCTAATTATTTCACTGTAAGTTGCTGCCAGTATCCCATTCCAGGCTTCTTAGCGCCTGCCAAAGAGCTGAGTCACAACAACTGTCCGTGTCCATTCTTGTGCTACAGAACGGCTCTACTTCAGCAGATGGCCTCAGTCTAATCACTGCCACACAGTCAGCTCTCACGAGGAATGCCCTTTATTGCTTTTCCTGTCTGCAACTTAAAGGGTAAATCCAATTTGAGATGCTGCATGAATACTAGGAGTTATTTTGTGATAAACTATTGTCATTTACTTGCTTGGTATTTGTACTTTCCCTCCCTTCTCGAGTTATGATCGCAGCGCTCTCAAACTGCAACGTCTTGTGGGGATGTGAGGATACTGTCTGTGGAGAAACCCTTATCTATGCCTCCTCAGCAATAGATTTCAAAAACAGATGCTGAAATTCAGTGCAAAATGGCGAGTCTGGAAAACAGGTGGTTCACATCAGATGGGTGACAAATTAAAAGGAAAACCAACATAAAATCTCTTAAGGTGCTGGGCCACCACAAGCCACCGGAGGAGCTTCAGTGTGTGTTTTGGCATTGATTCTGCTGGAGAAATGGAGCACCATTGTTCCAGAAGACACTGCTGAGAGGGATATTATAGCAGGGCTGCAGTGCATAAACCCAAAACGCAACCACACATTTGAGAGCTGAGCTGTGCCAGTCTACAGAGATGTGGAGAAGAGTGATGTGGTCAGATGAGTTGTCTTTCAGCAATATTCTGGACGAGTGGGCGAGTGCATGTGTGGGCTCCAACAAGAGAACGCCACAGGCTTGAATGCTGGACCCTGACAGTGAGGGGGTCAACTGGCTCTGTTACGCTGTGGGGGGCATTTTCCTGGCATGGTTTGGGCTCACTTGTCGCCTTTGAGGAAGGCTTCACTGCAAATCAGAACAAAGTTCTTCTGAGTGATCACCTTTATCCTCTGAGGAAACTTTTCTATCCTGATGGGAGTGGTCTGTTGAAGGATGACAATATCCCCATCCACAGGACACAAGGGCTCACTGAATGGTTTGATGAAGATGAAAATGATGTAAATCATAACACTATGACCCTCACAGTCACATCTCAACCCAACTGAACACCTATGGGACAGAGATTTTGGACTTGGATCATCAAAACACCAAATGAGGGAATGTTTTGGATGAATGCAACATTTCCAATTAGTGAGACTTTTTCCTGAGCTACATTTCAGAGGAAAACCCTGAGCTTTTTATCGCACTACATTTATCTATTTATCAGTTCCTTGTTACTTTACAGAATAAAGTGTTTTCTCCGGTGGGACTGATCTACACACCGAAGCTGTTCTGGCAGCTTGTGGTGGCACAACACCTCACTGAAACACTTTATATTGTTTTTTTCCTTTAATTTGTTGCAACTGACTTAAAAATCCAAATCACAATATAGCCAAGTGCAATGCCCAAATCACAAATGCTGAAATCTTTAGATAAAGGAAAAATGTGCCACAAAATACCCTGATCACTAAATTTTTGCTGCCCTACAGAAATAGCCTGGCCTACAATTTATACTCTCCAGATATAAGACATGTTTGTTGTTGATGGTACAACCCCCAGAAAAACATATGTTTTTTTAGTGAAAACAAAACATATATAAGGATTAGCATTCCCACTAAAATCCTGACTAAGATTTCACTATCTGTTTTTTTTGTTTGTTTTTTTTAATCAAATGATTCAGCCCTAATGTCATGGCATTCAATTTAACTCAGCTTGTCTCAACAAAACACAAATAAAGTGAAAAACAGGTATTAATATTACACAATCACATTTATTTAGACACCAGATCCTCGGTTTTTCTTGCAAAGAGGCAGAAACGTCCTCCTCTTGGCTCCAGCTGACTCGAGAGCCTTTAAACGGCTCATGTGGTGAAGAAATGCGTCACTGTCTTTGGCCACAAACTGGAGCGTCTGCAAGTGACTCCTCAGAAGAATCCTGAGCGTCCAACCAACAGACCGCTGGCTCTAAAGACCATCGCTTCACGTCTCACTTATCACCGATCCGAGATAAGAGCGACACTGGTCGATGCTCATTAAGCTCTGGATGCGGACTGCTGAGCCCTCTCCTCCCTGTAGCCTTTCAGCAGCTGGTTGATGAGGGTCAGTTCATTCTCTTTTTTCACCGGGTACAGAGGCGGGAAGGGGTTTCCTTTGTACTCCAGGACAGCCATCTTCGCTCTGTCCAAGTTCTTCCTGTTGGGAAGCCGTGCCATCCGGGTATAGCTGCTTGTCTGAGTCTCAAACCGGGGTGCAAGGACTTTAAAGAGCTTTGGGACCAAGTCCTTTTCCTGAGGAGAGACAGAAACCAGATGCACAAAAAACAATTTAATCTGACTAAATCTTATTTAGACACAGTGGCAAAACCCTGGGACTGCAGAAAGCTGAGAAGAGATTCAGTTTGCAGGCACATACCGTCAACCAGAAGCTGGCCATTTTCATTGCCTTCTCATCAGTGTCTCCCTTTTTGGCATAATCGATCAGCTGGGAAGACAGAGACACAGTCAGCATCAAGGACAAGGACAGAGGGGGACTAACTTGATGTCCAGCTCTATTTAATTCTGCATTCATTCACTACACGTCTGCACAGCGACACATTTTAAAAGCCTGACTGTGCTGATCAAGGCTCGGAGATAATGGCATAATTAATGACAGTCATAAGGATGTGTGTATCTGTATACTGCACATATGCAAAGTCATGTTAACTAATGAAAATGAGGGCCCTGAGGGTAGAGCCGCGTATGATTAAACTGCAATATTTACCTAATGTCCCCAAATGTCTCTCAGATATCATCTTAATGAGATTTTGCATTTTAAGATTAACTCCGAAAAAAAGGCTTTTATTTTATTACAATGACTCCACTGAGAAATGATAAATCACACAGTTTAGTTTCTGACCAGCCCCATGAGAGCGGAGACAGTTAGATCATTTTATTGTTGTTAGAAAATCTTTACTTATTTATGGGATCTGCGGTCTAAACAGCATCTGTCTGAGGTTTTCTACATCAAGCAAGTTAGGAAACCACTGAGTAGACGCATTAATGTTACACTGGTGCATAACTGTCAGATATTAATGCTTTCAGACTGTTTTCTGCTCAGGTTTGAACTGAGAGCTTGTTAGCCAGCTAGCTAACACCATCATCATCATCATCATCATTATCATCATCGTCACCTTTTCGGCGTAGAAGCGGACTTCATCTGCCCGGGCCAGGGTGGTTTCTATCCTCTCGTGTCGGACGAGTCCCGTCAGGATGTTCCGCAGCATGTTGATCCGGGACTCGGGGCCCAGGCCCATCCTCCGGGCCACCCGGCCGTGGGAGATCAACATCGGCAGCGTCAGGCGCATCCTGCCGGTGGATTAGCCTCGGCGCGGCAACAAACAAACAAAAACCGAACAACTCACACCGGAACAGCTGGTTTAGTAAATACGGATTATTTTCCTTCAAACCGCGCTGTCTGTGGATTATAGAGCTGTTAATTTACTGTAAGGACAAACCCCAGGGTCGATTACATCCATGTGTACCTAGCTTTGACATTGGTGGTGCGTCATCGGTTGTGTCCGACTGGGACGTGGCACCGGCGGCCGACAGTTCCGCTGAGGAGCGAGAAAAGGGCCGTGCTTTCAGAGAGGCACAGGTTTATGTGGACACCATGCAAGATTATATATTATGAATTAATGGATGGATTTAAGAAAGGAATGGAAATAAAAGTTAAAAAGTAATTTAATCTACCAACTGAATCGGAATCAAATTTAAACAGTGTCCTCATGAAAATGGTTGATTATGTGACCGAGCTGCTTGGGTTCACTTAACTTTTAACTTAGACAATAATAAAAAGACATAAAATGACATACATATTACTAACAACCTAAAATATAAATATATATTACAGTTGCTGGAGGCCCTAATTTAGTTCACCATTTCTCATACCATAGATATAAGGAAATTGAGGACATAATTTAAGATGAATATTTTGCATTCACACTCTCTCCATTGAACACCTTCACAAGCTGCCCTGAAGGAAACGTGTTGCTGTTTCACATAATCCTTGACTTGAGGTGGACTGTGTTATGGATATCACTGGTTTGGCCTTGATGCCTCTCTCCTTTCACTCTTTCCCTTGTGGAGCCTCAATGTATTTATGCTTTTATGTTTTTTTATGAAGGAAACATGTTGCTGTTCTGTATAACCTTGGCTTGAGGTGGAATGTGTTATGGATACGGCAGGAATGTTGTGTATGCTTCTCCTCTGAACTATTTGCCTTGTGTTGCTTTTATGTATTGTAACTGTTTATTCTGCAAACTCACCAGGACTCCCTAGAAGAAGAGAGCCTGTATCTCAGTGGGATCCTTCCTGGCTAAATAAAGGATAAATAAATAAAAACATACAGGTTTGATCATTCATGGGGAATTGTCTTTACTCCCATATTCCTAATTAGGGTTGATCAGCACTGGAATTCATGGGGAAAACAGAGTCTTCAGTCCAGATGTCTTTTATTTCTTTGGTTTGTGGGAGGAAACCCATGGCTACACAGGCACACATGGGAATCAAATACAGGGAGTGAATGATAACCACTGAGCCCTTTGCACTATATCATTAATCTGTGCATTATAACTACTGGATTACCGTAATATGTAGGGCTGTTTTTTTGGGGATAATAAAATGACTAAGATTTACAAAATGCTTTGAATTTGATTGTATGATTGAATGTTGTGTCGTAACAGATTGAGAGATATATACCGACCAAAATGTAGATATTATTTATTTTATTCTTTGTTACAGCAGGTATGTGCTTATTTGCACAGGGTTTCTGTGCCGTACAAACAGCTGCACTGAAGGAAGGACTGGTCCATACTTAGTAACTGGCCATGGTGCTGTGCAGCCAATCAGTGAAGATGCAGGTCTGATGCAGGAGAAAGGGAAACACAAGTGGAAAGAGAAACTGTAAAATGTATTTCAAGTCACATTATAAGAAAAGTGTGATATTGCTGCATTACAAAATCCAAATAAATGAATGCTTTGGAAAGCCTATAATTACCTTGGCGTAGACACCGGGGTGGTTCTTCTCAGCACACCCAAAGCCCCAGGACACAACACCCTGCAGCTCACCGTCGCACACAACAGGGCCGCCAGAGTCACCCTGAGAGGGAAAAAGACAGGCAATTAGGCAGATATTTAGAGGCTCAATCTGAACATAATGCTAATGTAAACTCAAAACAAGTAATACATGCTGTGTGGCTGCTGAAAAACCAAATATACTTGATTGACACACCTGGCAGGAGTCCTTGCCACCCTCCAGGTATCCGGCACAGAACATGGCATCAGTGATCATGCCGGGGTAGGATCTGTCACAGTCCTCCTTAGACAGGATGGGGATGTCCAGGCACTGCAGCTTGTTGCTGTCAGCAGCTGTGAAGATGCAGACCCACAGACACAAAATAATTTAAGAGGATGGGAGGAAAGAAGATATAAAAACAAGAACAATAACTGAACACAGGAGGCTGTAACTGAAATGTTATTTAATGTGAGTGGGACTCACAGGAGCTCATGGTCACACCCCAGCCAGAGACTGTGCACGTGATGCCAGCAGGGGCACAGCTGGTGGACAGAGCCACGGGCTGCACATACTCATTGATGGTGGCAGGTTCGCTCAGCTTGATCAGCATGATGTCATTGTTAACAAGCCAGGACTCGTAATTGGGATGAGGAATCACAAGGGCAGCAGAGATGATCTGTTCGTTGCCATCCATAAACCAGCGGTTGTGATCACCGAGAACAATGTCCATTTTGCTGTAAAGGTGGAGAGGAACCAGACAGAGAGAAGAAACCAGGACAGGAGGGATGAGTTGTGACAGCAGTGGTGCTGCAGAATATTTGCTCTGCAGCTTTGCAAGTGATGTTTGACAGCTCTTACGACTTGTAGCAGTGAGCAGCAGACACAACCCAGTTCTCGTTGACCAGGGAGCCGCCGCAGAAGTGGTAGCCAGAGTTCAGAGACACCTGATGGGGCTGGGAGTGAGGCCTGCATTCATGCCCTCCGACAATCTTGTCATCCTCAGTGGCAACTGAAAAAATATAGTTTTAAACCTATCTATTGCACCTGTATGACCAATAGTCACAATAATTACAAAAATGCTAAACCTCCTCAAAGGTCCAAACTGCATTCAGCATCATGCCATATTTAAATTTAACCATGCCATTGATTTACATATGAAAGGCACAGACATTAGATACAGCCTGAGATGCTTTGTGAATTTTTGTAGGAGCATGTTTGTTCTATAAATGTTGCCCATACTTACAGGCTGCTCCAATGAGCAGAATGAAGACCAGAGACCTCATGTCTGTTGGATGGGAGATGAAGATGCAGAGATGTGTCCTGGAACTGTGCCTGGTTTTTATTGAGTGCTGTAATGACCCCTGCCATCTGCAAGAACACACCCCTGGTAATGATGACCAATCAAAACCTTCTACCAGCACTGACTGGCACCAGGAGAAATTGGTCATGATTATCACCCAGTCTGTCAACGCAAAACTTTAATGACCTCATTGGGAACCTGCTATGAAGACTGTGCTTAATTCTGCAAGAAACAGTGACTTGAGATGGTGTCAGTGCAATTTAGATCTCATTGCTTTTTTGCCTTATCCCATATTGTCTTGGTATAATTTTAGTACAGTACAGCATGTCTGGTACAGGTTGTAATCTAGCCCATGACCTTGACGTGGCCCCCAGCCGTGGTAACAGGTGGAGCCTCTCTCACAGGCTCACTGTCTGCATGGCTCTGGCCTTCACTGTGGAAAACTGGGGCACACTGTACACTTAATGACTATACTTCAAAAAAGGGCAGATTGCTTTTAATTTTCAGTCACAATTTCACATTCCCATACATGCAGTAGCTTACTAGGATACCAATCCTGTTAAAAAACTGATGTTATTCCCACATTTTCAGGTGGATTTGTTATCAGTGTTATCAGAGAAACAAGTCTCAGCTGACAAACAGCCAGATAGAGGATCTTTAGTAATAAGTCTCATCTTTTGTTTCTGGAAATGATGGGCTGTTAATCGAGGTGGTTGTGTATCATATCCCATTATAAAAGGTTTAATTAATTCTGACAAAATAAATGGAAACATCTTGCTAAGCCATTATAAAAAGTTATAAGAGATCAAACAAGGAAAACAGGGGTCAAAACTGCAATGTACATGGATCTATACACTAAATTTCTCTGGCTATGATACATATGGTTCAAAGGAAATTTTGCTGTATTTCATTTGCACCTCTATTCCTCTCCAACCCATAAAATTCACAATGAATGAACACTGGTGACAGTATTTAACTATTTAATGATTAATGATCAATATACAAGAAATAAACATTTATGTATAACCCATTTGCACAGTTTCAGTGTTGCAAGTCTCAAAATATCTCACGAGAGATTTTGAGGGTCAAGCAGCCAAAGTGGGTATTTATTAATTCTAAACACTGAGCCTAGTATTATTCTATATAATCACAGTGAATTATGTGTCAGCATTTCACATGATAATATTCATAAGTAGTGTTAGATCTTCTTTGCACAAGGATTTTAAAATCATTCTCTTCTACTACTGTGGAACAATTTATCTGTAACAAACATCAAAGCCCTGAATCTCTGAAAGAATGCACTATTTTGTAATTTATCTGATGCATCAACCATGCATGTTCTCTGCTATTTTTTTGTGCGTGCATTATTGGCTCTATTTTTGTGCAGGACAAATTCTCCTTGGAGCTAATAAAGATCTATTCTGATCTAAACTTGCATGCGGCGGATTATGTGAAATATTTTCTTTGGCACAACTCCTGGCGTTCCACAGTATTGGATGTTAAATCAAGATACACATTCTGCTCGATTTCAGGGCAAGTAAACTATTTGAACATGTTAGTGAGCAACAAAAGCCTTTTTAATTTATTTATTTATTTATTTATTCATTTATTTATTATTTGATGATGACTAGTGATGTTGTGAGATGCAGGCATAAAGATGGAGGCATACAACATATGCAAGTACAAGCGTAAGACTTTATTGCATCATGTAAATGATTGCACAGAGTTGCCTATGGTGAACCTGGAGGTAGAATGGCAAAAGTAGGATCCAACTTAGTAGCTGGCCATGGTGCGCTCCAGCCAGTCGTTGAAGAGGCAGACCTGGAAATAGAGAAAGCAAGAAATTAGTAAAATGTGCAGACAACATCTCAACTGCACATGTTGGAGAATCCCTATTTTAAATCGCTTTTATTTATACTACTACATATTGTAAATGAAGAGACATTTGAGTGACAGTTTACCTTGGCGTAGACACCAGGGTGGTTCTTCTCAGCACATCCGTAGCCCCAGGACACAACACCCTGCAGCTCACCGTTGCACACAACTGGGCCACCAGAGTCACCCTGAGAGAGACAATAAAAAAAACAATGACATGAGCAATGAAGCTGCAAGCCAGGCTAACCAAATGAAATAATAACATGAAGCCGAATAAGAAAACAAACAAAAAGTCTATATCTCAAAAGTTGGTGTGATAATTGCTGAGGTGGGTGAAGCTCACTAAGGGGGAAGTTGGTATACCCTCCTATATATTTCAGTGGTTATTTGGCAGATAGATGGGTATACTATAAATTGCCAGAAAAAGAGCTGGGCATAGCTTCCACTACACTGCACTCCTGACATTCTGGCATTAAATTATGTTATTACATTCAGATGCACTGGTGGAGAAGGAGGACCTCTGCAGGTCACTCTTGCTGACTACAGTACCTGGCAGGAGTCCTTGCCTCCCTCCAGGTATCCAGCGCAGAACATGGCATCAGTGATCATGCCAGGGTAGGAGTTGTCGCAGTCCTCATCAGACAGGATGGGGAGGTCCAGGCACTGCAGCTTGTTGCTGTCAGCAGCTGTGATAGATGTGGTTGTGGGATGAAAAATGGTTTGGAGCAGTAAGGGCAACGTTTGTCCTGAGACATTTTCTAATACATAGTGGGAAATCACAAGATGATTTACTCACTGGAGCTCATGGTGTTGCCCCAGCCAGAGACGAGGCACATGGTGCCAGCGGGAGCACAGCTGGTAGGCAGAGCCACGGGCTGCACATACTGGTTGAGCTCGGCGGGCTTGCTCAGCTTGATCAGCATGATGTCATTGTTGATGTTGTAGGAGCTGTAGTTGGGGTGGCGGATGACACGGGAAGAGCGGATGAACTGCTCGTTGCCCTCGGTGACCCTGATGTTGTGCTCGCCAAGACGCACCTCCACACGGCTGAAGAGCACAGACAGTGGATTAATCTGAAGTGTTCTCTGGTGTTATTTCTGTTCACTATTCCTTTTCTGAGTAGCCAACACAAAACCTGTTGCACAGCTGAGTATTTCAGACCTCAAATCCACATATAGACATACAAGACTTACGACTTGTAGCAGTGAGCAGCAGACACAACCCAGTTCTCGTTGACCAGGGAGCCGCCACAGAAGTGGTAGCCGGAGTTCAGAGACACCTGATGGGGCTGGGAGTAGGGCTTGCACTCATACCCTCCGACGATCTTGTCGTCTTCGGTGGCAACTGAGAACACACAGCAGGTCCAACATTTAGCCAACCAGGTGAATGTGTGGATGTCAGTGTCTGCAGTCAAAGAGACTCATACTCACAGGCAGCTCCAATAAGCAGAACGAACACCAGAGACCTCATGGTTGCTGAGTGATCTTGTCGATGAGGGGACATTACTTTGTCCCCTTATTTATATGCAATCTTCCATCTCCTTGTTCCATATAGGGAACGCCTCCATGTATATGGTGACCAATCAGGATCCTGCAAGAATATTTGTGGTTACTGGAAAAACAAATAGGCCTTCCATACTCAGTGGGGGCTGGGTTGCACTGACATAAGACTGAAATGGTCTTATTTATTAATCTTTGTAGAAATATGTTGCCATTATAGCACAAAATTTGGTCAATGCCTGTAAAAAATGTCATATTTATATGAATGACCATAATTTATGTGCCAGTGTTTGATTGATGGATATCAGATGGCATATTGTATATTGTATATATCATATCCTGTAGAAGATTCAGCTTAACTATGTGACAAAACAAAAACACTGTCTCTTGGTATCACTGCATCACCAAGATGCTTAATGCTGTGAGAATTTTGAAAATGAACTCCTACTTTATATGAAAATAAACAGACAGCAGCACTATGTACAAATGTGACTGAAGACCTGTGACACACTCCTGGTGTGCACATGCATTTCGCACATGGTGTGTTTCTTAACCTTGACATGGATGGAGTTGTGTTGTGGAGCCACGAGTGCAGCTCTGTGCAGATGGCCTGGTTCACAGCCGCTCTGGTTGAATGTGGCTTTCAAAGGAAATCCAGCCCACGCAACTTAAAATAGAACATGTAGACACCAGCATGCTGAAAGTAGTTTGATACAAATGAAATTACAGCAAAACAAACAGCTCACTCTAATTTATGCAGGGATTTTGGGGCCCTTCAGCTGAAAAGGTGACAGACTTGCACAAGATTATTTGGATTAGCTGTTATTCACAGTTAATAAGTGTTAATGAATGAGTTTATCTACTCTGTGTTGATGTCTAGACAACACATCCATATAGTGGAAAAAAGGGGGAAATAATGGATTCAGATTAACCCATATTATATTTTTTGTATTGTGCTGATACATGGTAAATAGTAATGGATTTAATGAATAGTATAGTAACAAAACACACATTTCTATAGTGCTTTTGTAGTCTGCTGAGCCCTCAAAGCGCTTTACAATGTTTTCAACACATTCACCCATTCACACACACACTCATACACTGGTGGCAGAGGCTGTCATGCAAGGTGCCCATCATGTTCGTTTAGGGGTTCAGTGTCTTGCACATGGACACTGCGACACGCTCTCCGGTGGAGCCGCGGATCGAATCAGGACCCTCCGATTACCAGACGACCGATCTACCTTTTAACATTCTTCTTCCTAAGAAAGCTCATTCTGAAGCTTCAAAATTGTCTCAGCTGCTGGATAAATGTCGTTTAGAAATACGCTTTCTTCAATACTGCCCTTTTTTAAAATCCTGTTTCAATACCATTAGTAAATGTGCTCTCTGATCTGACTGTTGGGTCCAGTGGTGATTTGAAAAATGCAAAGACACAAGAATATGTCCCAGTTATTTGTGTAGAGCTGTTGAAAGAAAAAATTATACTGCCTGCCTATTTTGGCACTTACCAGTGGCACGGCCTTGGTGCATTGTGTGAATAATCCAGCTGTTCAAGCCATATCGAGCTGAAGATGATTAATTCACAAGGTAGTGAGTTGGGTTGGGCTCATCACCTCAAATGAACCACCTCAACCTCAAATGACTGGCTGGCAGTGCCTGACCATTTTTTTTTTTAATTGGGCATTATTGAACCAATCACGCTGCGTGGTGTATTTTTTTTTTTCAGCAATTTTTGCTATAAAACAGAGATCCTGGTGAAGGCCTGATATCGAGGGGATCAAACAGCAACCATGAGGTCTCTGGTCTTCATTCTGCTCATTGGAGCTGCTTGTGAGTGTGAAGTACTTGTACAGAGGCCTTTCATGCTTGGATCTAATGGGAAATAACTTCCAGGCGACTTTTTGATGCAATTTTGATGCAGTTTCTGTCAGATTAACCCTTCTTATATTTATTTTTCAGTTGCCACCGAGGACGACAAGATCGTCGGAGGGTATGAGTGCCAACGCAACTCTCAGCCCCATCAGGTGTCTCTGAACTCCGGCTACCACTTCTGTGGTGGCTCCCTGGTTAATGAGTACTGGATTGTGTCTGCTGCTCACTGCTACAAGTCGTAAGTAACTCCTTTTTTTCTTAAGATTTTACTATAGCTTATTCATCTGACATGGAATAGACACACAAACACAGAAAAATTTAACTGTCAGTGTAAATAAGCCATCTTTAAACAAACAGATGTGACACCAGTTTCGGTATAAATAGCCTATTATTTTGTACCATCCTGCTTTCTGCCTCTTTCAGTCGTATCCAGGTGCGTCTTGGTGAGCACAACATCGGGATCACCGAGGGCAGCGAGCAGTTCATCACCTCCTCCCGTGTCATCCGCCACCCCCAGTACAACCCCTACAATATCGACTATGATGTCATGCTGATCAAGCTGAGCGAGCGCGCCATCATCAATGAGTATGTGCAGCCCGTGCCTCTGCCCAACGCCTGTGCTCCCGCTGGCACCATGTGTCTCGTCTCTGGCTGGGGCAACACCATGAGCTCCAGTGAGTAGCAGTACTCATCTTCATCTTCATATCCTTGCATTATAGAGAACATAACTCACTACAAGTTCAAAATTCAGTTGTCTGCTGTATTCACACAATCTAGTAATCATAATCATAATAAAAGAGATCCACACTGCACACCCCTATCACCCTTGCTCTCTCTTCTTACTCCAGCTGCTGACAGGAACAAGCTGCAGTGCCTGAACATCCCCATCATTTCTGATGTGGACTGTGACAACTCCTACCCCGGCATGATCACCGACACCATGTTCTGTGCTGGATACCTGGAGGGAGGCAAGGACTCCTGCCAGGTGTGTATATCTCTGCTTTTGCATCATTTTCAATACGTTTAACTCAGTTTGAGCTTTGCAACTTGTGTAATGCGCAAACCCTTTTCCTCATGCTCATCTCTCTTGTCTCTGCCTCTCTCAGGGTGACTCTGGTGGCCCTGTTGTGTGCAACGGCGAGCTGCAAGGCATTGTGTCCTGGGGCTACGGATGTGCCGAAAAGGACCACCCTGGTGTCTATGCCAAGGTAAATTTTAACATAATCAAATATGATGTAACAGTCACGCTGTTTGACACAGTGTATCAAACACACTCATATCTCTCTGTTTTCAGGTGTGCATGTTCCTCGACTGGCTGGAGCGCACTATGGCCAGCGGCTGAGTTTGATCCAACCGTTCAGCTTCCACCTCAGACACACATCTCAACATCATGGATGGCTCAGATAGTAATTTCTATCATGCTGGGGATTGAAAGCTGTAACAAATAAAGCATTTGAAATCAATCTGTCCTTCTATGTATTTATTCAGTTCTTTCTACTGAAAAGAGGTTTGTCAAAAATTATTTGTCTTTAACATATGAAGGTAAAACAGCATAAATTACCTATAAGGTAGTAGTAGCGGTATTAGTAGTAATATTTTTATTCAGTCATCACACACAATACAGCAAGTTTAAACAGTATATACTGTACAATATGCAGTCTATTATACAATACACATGCACAATCTAGGCAGTATACTGTAAACAAAATAATTAAAAGTGTGTATTACGATTGTGTGAGTAATGATTGAAAAGGCACACACACACACACACACACACACACGTATAATGAAGTATATATATAATGAATTATAAGGGAGCAATGAATAATATGATATTCTATATCCTTAGATTTATGCAGGACTGCTATTGATTTTGAACTGATTTTGAAATTTTACCTTTAATGCAGTCAATATGTCATGCCCATGTTTATGTATGATAACTAACAAAGTCTTGGAATTTTGTCTAAAAAAACTCTTTCAATTTTATCATCACAGATTTTTAATTCAATACCCCCATCTAGTTTTTGTTGGTTTCCAAAATAAATAAATAAATAAATAAATAAATAAACAACAAGAACACAAATTTAGTTTTCATTATATTGGGAGACAGTTTATTAAAATCAAACCTTTCAATAGCAAACAAATGTTCCTTTTAAATTTTCCCAGAGCAAAATAAATCTAAATCTAAAGTTTAATTAAGGATTTCAGAATATTACATGGCAATAAAGTGCAACATGTTTCTGATAAGCAGCTCCATCATTACAAACGCACTGACACAATTTCCAAAATAAACTGTTACTCCTCTTTTCTAATCTACGTGGAGAAGGCTTAACCTAGGTGCCATAACATACCAATATCTGTATCAAAATGTGAACAAATTTTATGTTGCAATGCTGATGAAACATAAAGTTCAGTGAAGGATTCCTACCAAAAAGAGAAGAAAAGTACTGGGTCAACCACATAATCTTGTATGACTGTCTACCTGCTTCAAATGTTGGTTACTGGTGGAATTTTTCCCATTAGGATGGACTCTATGTGGGATTGGAGGAGAGAGAAAATAGTCAGGTAATACTAATTATACATTACATCTGTTGTTTGGAGCAACTTGCCTGAGGCACTTCAGCTGACAGAGCCAGAATCCTTTTGTAAATTAGTGTACTTTTACAGCTTGGCCTTTCTATAATCATTGGCCTTTACTAAATTTATTCTTATTGCCCTGTCTGATATTTGTTTTCCATTTATTTTACAGTTTTTCTCCATTGGTTTGGCTCATTTCTTGAAACTGAAATGACATTCTCAAAATAACATGGACAAAACTCCAAACCTCTTGGCAATTGTTCAAAACATACTGGAACTTCTCATTCATTTCATGAAATTGCAAATGTCTTAGTACATGTCTCAATTTCTCAGTATATCTTTGCAAATGGTTTAGTACAGTTAGCCTACAGTTAGCACAATTTCCAAGTGAATAGATCTTGTTGATCTAAACTGACTGTTGGGTTCTCAGTCTAATGGTTGTTCTCTCCAAAACATGTCAGCATCATTTCATTGTATAAGTCATCACATGCACAATAGTCTGTTCAATTGTCAAAATTAGTCAAGAACATAATACCATGAATAATACCATATATGAATCTCTTGGAACATTTGATAAATTGTTTACAGTTTTTTTCAATCATTTTTTTCCAGTATAATGAAACTGGGATCCACTTTGTCGTCATCTTCACTTCCAAACCACAGCAGAAGTTTTCTTTTGCAAATGTGTTCATACCTTTTCATTGGATTCACACATTTTTCACGCTCTTTTGCACAACACTTGTCACATGTATCATTTACATGGCCCTGACTCCATTGACTTCACTGTGGTAGTCAAAAGCAAAACATCTGCTGACAGCTGATAGAAATGACCTGCATCACTGTGAAATCACTAGTGCACCTGCATCACTACCCTTTCCACAAGTCACCAATCACCAATCAGGATGCACCTACAAGAGAGGGCCTATAAATTGTATTCTGTATTTTTTTTTCAACTCCTTTGAGTTTTTCTGTGTAATACTGTATGTGAATTACAGTATTTCAGTTTTTGCCATCAATACAGTAAAATTTCACCTCAAAGTCTTTGAGTTTGGATGCAGTTCTTTACTGTAAGTTCACATTTGAATGTGTAGCACACAGGAGAACCTTGTTCAAACCGACAGCTGTATTTTGTATTCTGCTGTCAGCTGTGTTACAGTACAGTAGAGCTGATTGAAGGAATCTACTCATTTGGGCAGAAGTTGAGTTGTTTGAGGGAAATATTGGCTTTTGCTACTTGCTTTACAATATGTAACTATGGAAATTGCCAAAATATGACTGCAATACACACATGAAAAAGTAAAATGGAACCTGCTCAGACTGAAAAGGGTGTGTTGCATTTTGGTGTTGAGTATGAAGTGAGTGAGTAGCTGGATTTACTCACCTGACTGCAAGTTGTATTGGGCGGTGACAAAATGTGCTTTTGCTGCATGTTTGAAATGTTTTGTCATGGTAAGAGCCTTTTGCAAACAAAATGTGTCGCCTCTCATTAGGCCTATGTATTAGCTATTTTGATACCAGGGTTTCTGAGTTGACAGAGGAGGTAAAGCGATTGAAAAAAAAAATGTAATGGTTACAATTTCCTTGGCAGTATGAGTGCAATGTGTGATGTCAAACCTTGGAGGCTACTCTTACCGTAAAAATCCTATTTTATTTATTTATTTATTTATTTTTTTCAGTTTTATACACAATTGTATTCTGTTAGCTAGACAAAAATAATTAGTAAAGTAACCACTGTCAGTGAAGGACTGGGCTAAGACTGAGAGGTGGACATGAGGGATATTTCAGTGGTTCTCTGCCATAGTGACAAAACATCTAAACATTTTGACTTGCAGTGCTTACACAATGCCAAAGGGACGATGCATTTTGGGGGCACTGACTACTGATATGAGAAGGAAACTTCATTTTGACACGAGTGAACTGTTTTGGGAGAGATATGAGCTTTTGCAGGTGAACCATGGTGTTATGCTGAACCATCCAGGTTATTTTGGCAAAAGCACCAAGCGTGTTGAGAACGTCCGGTCTGTTTCAAGAAATGAGCCCAAGCAATTGAGAAGGATCTTTCTCATTTTGGGGGCACTGACTATTTATATGGGAAAGGAATTTAGTTCTGAAGCATGAGTGAACAGTTTTGGGAGAGATATGTGCTTTTGCAAGTGATCTATGGTGTTGTGCTGAACTGTAAGACGGTTTTGCCAAATGATCTTGAAGTTTTGAGAATGTAATTTCAGTTTCAAGAAATGAGCCAAACCAATGGAGAAAAACTGTAATGTAAAGCCTTTTGTCCTCACTTGTTTTTTACTGTTATATATTTTTTTTCTTTCATACCAATAAATGTCCTGTGTTTTTTTCTAATTATGGAGCACTCTCTAGCTTTGTTGTGAAAAGTGCCATACTAACAGAGATCATAAAAACAACCACTGTTCTGTTTGTAAGGCAGCCTCAACCACTATATCTGAATATGCAGATGTATTTTTTCCTCTCAGGGGGTAACAGGTGTTGTATGAGAACCGCACAGCTGTGAGATACTGTGCTGTGTTCCCACACTTCTAAATATAGAGGTGGTTTCATACCTGTTTAATCTGACTGGACAAACGTGGCATAACATGCAGAGTGCATGTTTATTGAACCCTAAAATTGCACTTGTCGAAATAATCAACCTCTGTCATCACTGCTGTCAATATTCTTGACACCATCTTTTCTTTTCAATCATTCGCTCATAACAGAACATATACTTACACACATAATCAGACAGTGACTGTTCACTTGATGAAAGAATTATTTACTGACTATAATTAAAAACATGAGATAATCCTCTGCAAACTATAGATAAAGGCTAATTTAACACAAATGTTTATACAATATCATGTATTCTCAAAAAATAGCATGACAATCAAAACAAAATCCAGGCTTGAACTAATATGGGTAACACTTCACAGTACAACAGTTAACATTAGTTAACGTTAGTTAATGCCACAATGGTTAATTAACTGTTAGTTAATGATTATTATGGCATTTACTAATGTTAATGATATCTACAATAACCCTTAAATAACATTTAAATTAATATCTTAGCATGAACAGCATTAGTAAATGATTCCTAGACACATTAGTTGATGGTAAGTTAACTGTTACTTAATGTTCATTACCTGTTACTTAATGTTTATTATGGCATTAACTAACGTTAATTGTTGTACTGTTATTGTAAAGTGTTACCCTAATATGTTTATGATGTGTGCATATCTTAGGCAATGGAAGGATCTTACTATTTTTATTTTTGTATCAGTTTATTTATTTATTATTTTTCATTTCTGGAAGTAAGCCATGAATGAATTCTCTTTTCCTGACCAAGCAAAAGCATAAACACATGGTTTGAGAAAACAGGAGGCACTAGGAGCCATACAGACCTTCCTCCAAGACTGCTTTTTTTTCCCCCAAAAAATAAAGCCATTGTCACTTTTACCAGCATGAAAAGTGTTTTCTAGATAACAGTAGTAATGAATCACTTAACACAAACATCCCAATGGTGATTGGCTGTCTTCTGACCAATGAGAGTGGCTGCACCACAGGGCAGGTCTCCACACTCAGGATATAAACCACAGGTCCAGGTGAAGTCCCCTCATCGACACGATCACTCAGCAACCATGAGGTCTCTGGTCTTTGTTCTGCTCATTGGAGCCGCCTGTGAGTATGCAGCACTGTAAGACAGGACTGTCTTTCACTGCTCGTTGTTCAAATGTGCACAAATTGATGCACAAGACTTAACCTTAACCTTAACCTTAACACTCATATGATGTGGAAAAGTGTTTTTTCTTTTCTTTGAAGGTACTTATGGGGAAATTTAAGGGAAAGTCAGGGTGTTTAATGGGTTAAAGGAAAGGTTAGGACTTTTAAGATGCTTGATCTTTAACTATCCTTGACATGAACACAGTCCAGTATTGATGTGATGTCAATTGTTGAGCAAGAAGCATGAGAAAAATCAAGATTAGATCACTTAATCTTCAAACATGATGCTTGCTTGTTGGTACAGAGTAGATGTAAACATGATTTGGTCACTGACTTGTGTTCTCAGTTGCCACCGAAGACGACAAGATCGTCGGAGGGTATGAGTGCAAGCCCTACTCTCAGCCCCATCAGGTGTCTCTGAACTCCGGCTACCACTTCTGTGGCGGCTCCCTGGTCAACGAGAACTGGGTTGTGTCTGCTGCTCACTGCTACAAGTCGTAAGTCTTTATATGTGGATTTGAGGTCTGAAATACTCAGCAGTGCAACAGGTTTTGTGTTGGCTACTCAGAAAAGGAATAGTGAACAGAAATAACACCAGAGAACACTTCAGATTAATCCACTGTCTGTGCTCTTCAGCCGTGTGGAGGTGCGTCTTGGCGAGCACAACATCAGGGTCACCGAGGGCAACGAGCAGTTCATCCGCTCTTCCCGTGTCATCCGCCACCCCAACTACAGCTCCTACAACATCAACAACGACATCATGCTGATCAAGCTGAGCAAGCCCGCCGAGCTCAACCAGTATGTGCAGCCCGTGGCTCTGCCTACCAGCTGTGCTCCCGCTGGCACCATGTGCCTCGTCTCTGGCTGGGGCAACACCATGAGCTCCAGTGAGTAAATCATCTTGTGATTTCCCACTATGTATTAGAAAATGTCTGAGGACAAACGTTGCCCTTACTGCTCCAAACCATTTTTCATCCCACAACCACATCTATCACAGCTGCTGACAGCAACAAGCTGCAGTGCCTGGACCTCCCCATCCTGTCTGATGAGGACTGCGACAACTCCTACCCTGGCATGATCACTGATGCCATGTTCTGTGCTGGATACCTGGAGGGAGGCAAGGACTCCTGCCAGGTATGTAGCTCCATGTTACTTAAGGGATGCAGCAATTCTTGACAAACAAATATGGTGCTATATGTAAAACAAAATCACCATGTTGAGTTTTATGGAAACATCTAATCTCCATATTGTCTCTTCTCCACTCTCAGGGTGACTCTGGTGGCCCAGTTGTGTGCAACGGTGAGCTGCAGGGTGTTGTGTCCTGGGGCTACGGATGTGCTGAGAAGAACCACCCTGGTGTTTACGCCAAGGTAAGGATATTTTTAATAACCACACTGTCTCCAGTTTGACTTAACTTTGTGTGATAATATTTCAGGGTCTGGCTATACTAACTGTTGAAATCTTCATCACCAGGTCTGCCTCTTCAACGACTGGCTGGAGCGCACCATGGCCAGCTACTAAGTGATCCTGTTCGACATCCAGTGCATGCAGCTCTACATCATATGCTGTTCATTTTCCATCTTTTGCACTGGACAAATAAAACATATGAAGCACATCACATGAGTTTGTTAAATTTTTTTTAAAAATGGGGATAGTATTCTATTTTTTCTTGCTGTTGAATGTGATTTAATTTACCTTTCAGACAACATAACTAATAGTGTCATTATAAAAGTGGTATTGCAGAGCTAAACAGACACTTTTTATGACACTGTATGGTGTGAAATAACATGAAAAACTAGAATTGGCTAAAATCTCTTAAGAAAGAAAAAAACTTTGAATGTGCTTGCCTACATTGTTAAACATGAGGCCTGTGCGCTAATCTGCCATCCCTTTGCTATGCCTTTTGCAGATGGTGGTATGTTTGGTTTGAGGTTGTTTTGCTACATGGTTGCTGTAGTCTACAGAATGGTTTCTAGGACTTTGGCAGGTGATTACTATGGTGTTCCAGGTGGTTGCTATGGTCTTTGGAGTGGTTGCTAGGTCATTGCTAGTTGGTTGCTATGGTGTTCCTGATGGTTGTCAAGGCATTGCTAGGAGGTTGCTTACCAACATGAAAAGTGTTTTCTAGGGTGTTGCTAGGTGGTTGCTATGTTGCTAGGGTGTTGCTAGGTGGTTGCTATGTTGTCCCTGATGGTTGCTAAGGCATTTCAGGGCAGTTGCTATGGTGTTTGAGGGCTTTGCTTTTTGGTTGCTATGGTGTTCTGGGTGGTTTGTAGGACGTTGCAAGACAGTTGCTATGGTGTTCCTGACAGTTACTAAGGCGTTGCTAAGCGGTTGGTATGATATTATGGGTGGTTGCCAAGGAGTTGCTAGGCAGTTAGAGGGGACCTGCTTTTTAGCTACCTCCTCCAAACATTCCATCATTAGTGTGTATTGCCTCCCTCCAAAAAAATGACACTTAAACTGCAACTGCAAAAAATTGGTCAATCAATATTGTAAAATCTGTGTGACATAGAGTCTTGCCAAAATTTCGCAATTCATTTGTTATGGGCCAAAAATCGCAAAAAAACAAAAACAAAAACAAAGCAAAAAAAAAAAAAACATGCAAGAGCTATCGACTGATGTCAAACAATCTCAGCTTCAACAAGACTAATAATCTTGACTGAATCTTCCTCAGTGCAGCATGGGTCACCTTTTTCCAGGCCAAGTTACCATCAAAGTGGATGCCCAGATATTTATCAGAGGGGACTGTTTCTATTCGCTGGCCCATAATAACCACAAGGGCGATTTCCTCCTTTTTTTATTCTAAAATCAATGATTAGCTGTAGTCTTACCAAATTAAAAAAAAGAAAGAAAAGAAAAGATAATTCCCATGACTAGAAGTGAAAATCACTCAGGTGGAGGCAAAATTAATGAAATGTTTTATTTTTCAAAATGAAAACAACACTATTTCCACATAGCTTCACCCATATATGACATTAGTTTTATTGAATTGGGGTATGTGTTAAGACAGTAATCCTATTAAAATAAAGTAAGTGATGTGTGTTGTGTGTTGTTATGTTTGTTGTTTGGTTGAAAATGCTTTTATCAAAAAACCCTAGCAAGGACTGACGTAATATATTACACTGTTGATTATTATTGTTAATTTAGGTTTATGGCATATTAGTAAGAGGGGAAAAAAACTCCTGACAACAAGCATTTTCTGTACTGTTTATTAAAAAAAGACACAGAACACAACACCAGAGTAAAATGAAGATTAAAAAATGTTTAAATAACAGATTGTTTCCTCCTCCATCTGAACAGCAAACACTCAAGGTCATAGCAAATGCATTTCTTTAAAATGTTGCCAAAGCTGGGTAAAGCTCAGCTCATCTCTGTGGCCGCATTGTAGAGAAAGGCCTATCAGCTGATTTCTCCTGAGTCAAACACCTAGTTCTGCTGGGGATTTAGAAAGTTACTTTTACACTCGAAAACAGAGAAATTCAAGCAGATCATAACCTCAGTTTTTATTTTTTCCCACCCGCATCTGATTGACTCTTCAACTGCACGTGTCATCCTCCACTTGGCTCAACAAACGGCTGCCTGTTAGACCGCTGCAATGCAAGCTATGGAAACATTTGCTAACATGTTGTGGCTGTACTTGTAAAACTCGTTGCTATTTCAGATATGACAGTCAGGATGTTTTCACTTTACTGGACAGGTTGGTTGGTCTCACCAGGGTCCAGACAGACATTGTTACTCTACAAGGGGAATGTTTAATTGCAGAAAATGCCGCTACAAAAACTCAACTCTATTACAGTTATTGCCTGTGTCTATCCTCATCATCAAATAGAGCTCAAGAATAATAATACATTAGAAAATTCCCATCTTTAACTGGGTTTACCGAGCACCAACCAAAAAGCCCACACGTATTTCCCTGTGAGGACAGCATTTAATTCACCAGGAACAAATAACCTATCTCATCTAAAACATAATGTATTAATTACTCTTTATTGTATAGAAAGCAGGGATGCACTGATATTTTGGCAGAGTTGGGATGAGCTGATGTCAGTTCTAAAAAATGAAATGGTATTGGTCCAATATTACTTCTACAGTTGATATTTGGACAGTTATGGAAATGGACAAATATTGCGTCACAGTTGTGTGTCCCTTAAAACATTTTATCATGTGTTACAGAATAACTGATGTTTTGTTTATAACAATTAAGATGAGTCTGAAATAAGTTAAACAGCCATTGGATACTTGTTAAAGTCTACAAAAAGTGCCCTAGTAGTGTCCATCAGGTATTATTATAATAAGGATCGGGAAAACTTAAGCGGCACATAAAGTCTGATAGTTACTTATTTTGTGATTTTTTGTTAAACAAATGTTCAAATTGATGAAGCACGTTTCTCCATGCCCACAACACATTATCACAACTTGTTCATGGATTTAAACAGGAGGCAAAAACAAGTGATCTAATGTTTAACAAAACAAAACAAAACAGAGGGTTCAACAGAGAACTGAGCTTCATTGTACTTAATAATGACGCTCAGGTCACAACACTGGTTAACAGTTAACTGGATGTAGTGTACATTACAGGCTTGACAAAACAAAACGCCATGTCAACTCCATTTTCAGTGATACTGGCAACTAAATCAGTGCTAAAAAAATTATTAACTGATATAAAAGAAAGAAATAGTTCTTATGAGCAGATTTCCCAAATAGACTACAAAGGAAGTGCAAATGATATCACCATCACACGTTCCAAAGTGGTGGGTTTAGCACACAAGCACAGGAGAAGGTTACAACATCCACGACGTGTTATGTGTTAAAATTACATTATCAAAAAGATCCATCAGTGTCCCTCCTTCAGGAGAGACATTTTCTCCTCCTGGGGTGTTGGCTGTCCATAACTTGTGAGTCTATACTATAGCAAAGTAACTGTTTCACAAAAGTTCCATCTCTGAGTGATTTTCATTCAATTATCACAAAGAATTCCTTTGGCGACATGAATGGTGACTCAAAATATTGTTAATGCAACCAGTAGAGGGTGTAAGTTTGCAACAAGAACTTGAATGAATTAGATTAACGGCCTTCCCAATTCAAATCACTGGACGCTGGCTGTTCAGTCAGTGTTCTTAGCCGTTTAATGTTAAAACTCTTGTATTAAGTGAAAGATATCTTTAATGATGCTCACCAGCTTGATGAACTAGTTTGCAGATGATGACTGGAGCAGCTAGTAAGACAAGCACAGTGTTGCTAATGTTATGATAACCTTGTGCAACACACCAGGCAACACAGATTCAAATGTTTAGATTCAAATTATTTTCGTAATTTCCATGTTCAGGCTGCAGGTAGGTAATTTTTAGGTAAAGGTATCTTTTTTCAACTTTGTTGGCAATACATATTGCTGGATTTTGTGATTCTACCTTGATTTCTTCACAAATCTGCTGCAGCCAGAACTGCTTTGGCATCCTCAGCCATTTCCTTTATTCCTTGTCGCAGAAGGAAAAGAGTGGTGCCAAATGCAATGGCCATGCCAGGTAAGCCAGAAAACACAGTTTCAAGAGTTTTTGCTGCTGTCATGCCTTTGGTGCGAAACATAGCGGCCACCATTGAGTCACTAACTCCATGGACAAAGTGAGATTTCATCGCCGATTTCAGCTGAACTTCTGGCTTGTTAATCCGTTCTGCCAAATTATGAATGGATCTGTCATCCAGCCCAAAGGACACATGTGCTGTCTGGAAGAACTTGAGCATAATGCCAATCTCACAACCCACTGAAAAGCCTGGAAGAAAGACGCCTGCACTGGGTGCTGCAGCTGCTGCAGCAGCAATAGCAACGTTATTAAGTAGCTTTTTTTTCTTTTCGATCATGCCCACAGAGCATACAGGCAGAGAGTTGATCAAAGCCAGCCACTTGTGGTCTGACAGGTTGTCCTTCAAGGACTCAAGCAGCTTGTTGAAATCATACTTTCCCAGATCAAATGTAGAGATGAGGAACACTTTGGGATGCCCAACAGGTGCCAGGTTTTCTCTGCAGCTTTGTTTGATTTTTTGCAGAACTTGCTCTTCGTTGAAGTTCTTTTTACGAGATTCAGCCTGGATGTCATTGTCAACCTTTGATCGAACAAAATAAAATGTTTTCTTCATTTTCTGGATCTCTTTGGCCAACATGATGTCATTCTCTTTGAATCTGTTAGAGCCAATGATAATGAAGAAGTCAAAGTTGTCAAACTGGAGTTCTTTCAGATACCTTTTGGCTTTGAAGTTGGGGGTTCCGATTCCCGGCAGGTCCCAGATGTAAACATTGGGCATGGTGGGGTGAGTGTATCGAACTGCTCTCAAGGTGGTCTCTGTCACTCCAGTTTCTGCTGCTCCTGGCTCTCCATCTTTAAGACCTCTTATTGCATTAACAAAGGTGGACTTTCCCACCCCACTTTCCCCAGTCACGGCAATATTCAGTGTCACATTCTCCATCTGGTCCAGGTGCTTCTTAGCCTTCATTTTTGACTCCTTTGTGCTCGATTTAGCGTAGTTCTGAATTTCACTGACATTATCAGGAGATTCATAGCCACTGTTTCCTTCGTCTGGCCCAGTGAAAACATCGGCAGTTTCATAGAGAGCCTCAGCCATGTTGATCCTGATAAGACATAAAGGTATTAAAATACAAAAAATAACTTTCCATGACAAGCTTGTCCTCTGAAAGTCTTAAACGTTCAGTATTTATCACAAGTGATCATCAAAATGTAATTCATCCTGTTAGCAGTTTCCTCCCAGAAGACCTGCAGGATAACTGTTTGTATTAATACAGATAAGTAGGGGCAAGTGTCTCGTGGGATCTTTCTCTCTCTCTCTCTCTGTATGTATTTGATTATTTTTCTGTTCACTCAATTCAGTCTATTGTATAAAGCATGGTTTTGTAATTTAAAAGGAGTCAACTTTTTCAAATAGTTTACTATAGTACAATCTTAATCAAGATAACTTTGTTTAAGGATTTGATTACAATCTTTGTTCGGATGCCTGAATGATGCTACATAGACTTATAGATATAGTCTAATTTGTTTTCACAGCCCGTGCAAACACAGAAACATACAGATAACCATCCTGCCACATACAGATATACATACAGATACCCTTGAGCACTCCTATTGTCCCAACACATATACATATTAGTAACACATGTTTGCTACTGTAAACAATTTATCCAGTACAGTGATTTTTTGACAAGCCTGGTCACAATGCAAGGATAAAAACACAAAACTCCAACAGGAAAGTTATATTACCTTTTAGGCTTCTTTCTAATGCTCGTTCTAACTGAGGTTTCCCGTCATCCACAGTCACTTAAAAGCTCCTCTCAGGAGTGTTCTTGGTTGTGTGATTGCAAGAGGCAGATACCAACAATGTTACTGCACAGATCGAGCTTCCTTTTCTCTTGAAGGTTTGCATTCCAACTCTGCGTTCCAGTGAGCTGGAATGCAAAGTCATTGCGGCGTTGCCACTACAGTGGTTGTTGTTGCACATGATGAAGTGTGAAAGAATAACATATTTTTGGGAAAGCTTAACCACGCACTGAGCGTTCTATGTCTTTTCTGCGTACATTCCCTTTTATTTTATGCAAATATTTAGCAGAACAATCTTGAGTTCTCTTGTTTTCTTGAGTAGCATCGTTTAGACCTCTGTGGTGAAACCAGTTTGGCAGCTTTTCCTGTCAAATGCCCAGTTTCAGAGAAGGAACTTACTGTGACTTCTGTTCCATGATTGGCTTCTGCTTTACTGCTCAGCTGGAAGACATTTCAAATATTTATTTGTCATGGAGACGTGGTGAGTATTGCTATTTCAGATTTTGGAGACATCACAGAATAAATCCTTCTGCATGCTTCTTTTTGGAGGAATTTATTTACTTTAAAATGGATATTGTATTAACAGGAAAGGAAACCCACATCCGTGAATGTCTCACACCAACAGAAGAGCCATGGAACCATCTACCAGCATCTCAAAATTCCTTATCATAGAATTTGGGACCTTCCAGGCATGGGCACACCCGCATTCAGACCCAGAAACCACATGAGTAACCTTGGACTTGTGTGATATGTTCATAGTAGAGTAGAGGAAAACAGTATCCAGCTTGTGGTTGGAATTCAAAAGACAAACAAGATTGTCAGGTTTATTTATATTAGGTCTAAAGTTGAGTGACATGAATCATGTCATATCAGAGAGTAAAATTATGGCTTTGTTGACAGAGCTATGATGGAGGGAATGATGAAGGAGTGTCTGTTCCTGAGAATGAAGCGATCAAAACAAGGCAATGTTTACATGCTATACTTCCACGGAAGGACTGAAGACACCAAGACATTGACAGCAATAGTAATAGAAAATATGGAGTGACTGTACAGTGAATATAATCATTGAAAAAAAATCTATTTTGGCTATTCAAACACATTAAATTATGTTGGATTTGCATAATACGCTGATGTAGTTTGTTGCTGAGAACGTTCTTCAGTATACTCTTGAACCACATTTTCCACTAATGTGGTGTATTACAATGTTTTATGGTTACAATGTTGTGTTGCTGCATTTGGTGCCAGTTGAAATACCCCTGGCTATAATAGTCTGTAGATTTTCCATAATTTGACTTAAAATAAGAGTGATGCCAATATATCCTGCCAACTATATTTTAGGGTCATTGGTGATATTTTCACTGAAACAAAAATAAAACAGTCAAACAGAGATATGTGTTGTCAATGCTCTTATTTTATTGATTGTGCCCTGTTGGAAAACATCACACATATAACTCTATCTGTCTCTTTCCCTGCTTTTCATCTTTGTCACTGTCTGTCAGGTGCTTTCCTGCTGCCATTCTTTGTAACGCTACCCACCACCACCTGTCTCTGCCACTTTCAACTCCCCTCTCTTGTTTCCGCTTTCTCATGTTCTGTGATGGAAGATCAGAGCCTAGCTGTATCTGGTGAGAATATCGTTGATCCAGGGCATCAGAGAGCAGACTTTGGT
Source organism: Myripristis murdjan (assembly GCF_902150065.1). Classification (NCBI taxonomy): domain Eukaryota; kingdom Metazoa; phylum Chordata; class Actinopteri; order Holocentriformes; family Holocentridae; genus Myripristis; species Myripristis murdjan. Next base: position 22,627,742 of record NC_043995.1, read on the forward strand.
GTAAACTCCCGGGTAGTTAGGCTGAGCGCAGCCCTGGCCCCAAGAGACAATGCCCTGCAGCTCCCCATTACACACCAGAGGACCACCGGAGTCACCCTGAACAGGAGAGGAGAGAGCAGAGGAGTCAAAACATGCTTCTTTCAATGTGATCATTTCAATCAATTCCTATCACATCCCCTCCGTCAACCCTTCATTCTTTCCATTTGGGATATTTTCACAGACAATGGACATTTTGAATATTTTGCCCGGTGTATAATCCTGTGCTATTTAATAGGTTTTGTCTGGAAATACCTGACAGGCGTCCTTGCCTCCTTCCGGGTATCCAGCACACACCATTTGGTTAGTGATCATGCCAGGGTAGGAGTTGTCACAGTCCGCATCAGCCACAATAGGGACCCTCACACACTGCAGCTGAAATGGGTTGTACACTAGACACAACAGTGGAAAGACAGAGGACAAGCAAGAAAGGAAAAACAGTAAATACATAGAGCTTTACTGCTGGAGAACATTGTTGTTGTTGGGTGAATTCTCAACCTTTGAGGGCCTGTTACTGTTTATGCTATAACAAGGCACTTTGGAAGAGGTGTGAATGAGTGTGTATGTTAGACCTTACCATCTTCGGGCCAGGTGTTCCCCCATCCAGACACCTCACACATGTCGCCAACTCTGGGGCAGGCCTTTGGCAGAGGGATGGGCTTGACATATTGATTCAGAGTGGCAGGATGGGCCAGCTTCATCAGCATAATGTCATAGTCCAGCGTCTCGTAGTTGTACATCTCGTGCCAGTAGATGGCATCCACTGACATGTACTGCTCTGTGCCTTCATAATTCCAGATGTGGTGGTCACCCAAGATGGCAATCTGTGAAAAGGGACTGAAAAAGAGGCAGGGGTGAGGGAATAGGGGGGATATTGTATGATATTACTTCTGCACCAGGACAGAAAAATCCACATTCTCTCAGTTATACAGGATCTACACTTCCACATAGCATGTAATATTAACTTTTGCCAGCAGTGTGCGGCAGAGATGATCCACTGGTCGTTGATGAGGGAGCCGCCGCAATAGTGGTAGCCGATGTTGATGGACACCTGCCAAGGCCGGGAGTGGGCTGCACACTCGTAGCCTCCCACGATCTTGTCATCCAGAGGGGCTGCAGCTGAGGTGTTCAGATAAAGCAAAAATGAAATGAGCAGCTTGATCTTTACAGTGAGGTAAAACTCAGAATAATATTTTGTGCATATAAACTTGGCGTGTGTGTGTGTGTGTGTGTAGGCTTATATGTCTGTACCTGTGTGTGTGTGCCTTACCCTGAATCCCTGTGTGTATTGCACATGTGTTTTACCTGCAGCACCCAGCAGTGTGAGCACAATCAGACCAATCATCTTGTGGCTAACTCAATCCCTCCTACGAACAGAGTGGACATGAGCACTCTGTCATTCACTGCATTTATACCTCAAGCCCTCTGTCTCTTTCGTGTGCCTCCCGGCTTGTCTCCCCATCCCCCCATCCCCCATTCCTCCTGCCCTGCCCTGAAAACCATATCCTATCTCTATCTCTTTATGTGCCACGTATACCACCTCAGTTAATAAGTGAGCAAATCTGGCCGGTGTTACATACTGAGTATTAACACATTTTCCGTTTCTCACTCTGTTTGTACATTCTGTCACTGACGAGACATCTGTTCGTTATATTTGTAGCACAATGTCACCCAAGTATATACATAAGATTTATGTTTTGTTTTTTTTTATTGGTAAAACAGTCAGGCCTTATTTTAGTACACAGGTTAAGAAGTAATATCTAGTTATACTGTAATAGAATGCATGGCATATAAATAAGTAAACACTTTTATTTTATTTTTTTTAATTACGCTGAGTATTTAGCTATCATAACATGTTCTTACCAGTACTCTACAGTAGTAACTGCACAGCACTGGTAACACTATTTATAAATGCTTGAGGTTGGGAATGGAATAGAATAGAATAGAGCAGAATACAATACAACACAATACAATATAATACAATACAATACAATAGCTTACTGGCTTCGCTTACTTTGTCATATTGATTGCTGGCTGTTGGGAAAAAACATGGTTCTGCTTTTCTGAGCCAAGAACACAGATGATATTTTTCTGAGCTCTCTTGGCTTGTTTTCAAGGGCAGCCCAAAGGTGCAGCCCTACAAGGGCACATTTTTTTCCACAGAAATGGTGGCATGAGGATAACATATTGAATAGCAATAAACTCAGCACAGATTTGGTGGTGAAATGCTCCAGCAAAAAAAAAAAAAAAGTAACAATTCACCATACTGTGTTATATGTGCTCATATTGGCCAAGGTAAAAAACACATTTTAAAACTTTTTATGGCAACCCAAAAGCTCGACTGTTTGTTTGTTATAGCTTGCCAACAATTAGTCAACCATCAGAGGTGTTAAAGATATGGAGACCTTGGTACATGTGTGTCACTCGGGGGGGCAGATGATATATTATCACAGGGGGATGCTGGAGGTGGAGGTAGGCAAACATGGCAATGGGGGCATGAGGTTACTTACAGGGTTACACCGGGTTAAAGGGTCTAAAAAAAAAAAAACAGTTCTGACAGTAATGGGGAATATGCCCAAAGGGAAGGGAGGATGGGCCTGAGCTCGGTAGGCTCGAAGAATATAAATTTGAGCCAGGGCGCGCCCAGCTGTCTTCGGATCATTCACCATTCACCAGACACCATGAGACTGCTGGCTCTGCTGCTGATGGTGGGAGCTGCTGGTAAATACACAGAAATACACACAAACCAGGGCTGGCACATACCCTCTGTCACTTACTCTCTCTCTCTCTCTCTCTCTCTCTCTCTCTCTCTCACACACACACACACACACACACACAAACACACACACATACACACACGTATGCACACACCCATGCATGCGCAGACACACACATACATAATGAAAACAGGCACAACCCCAGATATGAATCCACATGCACATAGACATGATCAGCCACACTTACGTAATATGACACCTATATCAAAATTTATATCACAGCCAGTTCCAGTCTTGCATTCTGATTGGCTGAGAGGCATTTTGATGAGTGCCAGTATATCCCAGTGCTGACACTCCACCTTATTTACCTTTGATATCTGTAACTAAGCTGATACAAACTAACCAACTGAACTGAAGCAGTGGATACACTGGAACAGATATGTGGCTTGATTAATTTATTTGTAGTATCATTTTCTCAGCAGCTAATCACAAAAAGTCAACAATGAATCGGTCATGAAACTGTTCTGTAGATGCAATAAATTCAAGGTTGGCCTCATGCCCAGTGGCAAGGCTGCGTGGCATTGCACACCCTCATGTCTTACTGCTTAAATATGTAATTTAAGGAATGTTAACAATGCTTAAAGACAAAAAGGCAAATCTTCCTCTCTCTGTCTCTGTGTTTGTCCCTGTCACAGTGGCAGTTCCCCGCGAAGATGGAAGAATCATTGGAGGGCAGGAGTGTGAGCCTCACTCTCGTCCCTACATGGCCTCACTCAACTACGGCTACCACTTCTGTGGTGGGGTGCTCATCAACAAGCAGTGGGTGCTCTCCGTCGCTCACTGCTGGTACAAGTGAGTACACACAGACAAGAAAAGGTTTTCAATCATTGTTCTGTTTGCATTTTGCCTCCTTTCTGCCTCGTCATTCCTGTTTTAGGTTTACATGCATCATTTGACTGTGAGTGTGATCATGTGAGTGGAAGACCAGGACAATTCAATCTAGAGCCATATGTGAGGAGCATTTGTCAAGCATGAATATACAATAGGTTGCACACTGTTTGCAAGATAGAAAGCCTAAGATTGAGACAGAGATTAAATAAACAACAAGCAATGTAAGCGAAAGGTTGAAGCACATTCTGTTGTTGAAATTTCTAGCATATTTCACCTCCTCTCTCAGCCCGTATGCCATGCAGATCATGCTGGGCGAACACGACCTGCGTGTGTTTGAGGGCACCGAGCAGCTCATGAAGACCAACACTATCATCTGGCACCCTAGGTGAGCAGAAAAACAGGGCAAATCATCCCTTATATTGAAAAGACTCACTTTCTATGCTTAAACTCTAGAGCTTTCATTGTGTTATTATAATTTTGAGATTAATTTTCTTATCCTTCTAGTGACCGTGCCCCCTTTGCATGTAGGCAATGTTTTAAGCTGATGTTTTATTTCTCTGCCTGCAGTTATGACTACCAGACTCTGGATTACGACATGATGTTGATCAAGCTCTTCCACCCGGTGGAGGTGACAGAGACAGTCGCACCCATTTCCCTGCCCACAGGGTGTCCATATGGGGGCTTGCTCTGCTCCGTGTCTGGCTGGGGTGACACTGCCCAGGGAAACGAGGGTCAGTTGATAATACTGATCTGAATTACAACATTTGTCCACAGGGATAGCAAGAGTATGCAACGCAAAAAGTCTAAATGAAAATAAATGCACCTATAGCTGGCAACCTAAAACATGTTGTGTGTCTATAAGGTTTACCAAATGAGTTTCACAGGACTCTGTGTATGTTCTGCCTGTTACAGTCAACATGCCCACCCGTCTGCAGTGTCTGGATGTGCCCATAGTGGAAGACCAGGATTGTGAGAACGCCTACCCAGGCATGATCACACGCAGGATGATGTGTGCCGGCTATATGGAAGGAGGCAGAGACGCCTGCAATGTGAGTTTTCAGCTCTCACCGAGTCTAAATTTATTCTACAGCATGTGTGGAGGGATTCATCACTGCATGCTGTGCCCTCTGAGTAAAACTTAACTGTCTGGAAATTGTAATGAAATCTGCCGCTCACTCCGGCTCTGTCTGTTTTTATCAGGGTGACTCTGGCAGTCCTCTGGTGTGTTTTGGGGAGGTCCATGGCCTGGTGTCGTGGGGTCAGGGCTGTGCGGAGCCCAACTACCCCGGTGTCTACGTCAAAGTGTGCGAGTTCCTCTTCTGGATCGAAGAAACTCTGGCAGCCAACCCCTGAAAAAAAAAGTCCCTTGTTTCCCCATCTCAATTGTCCTTTTTCTTCTCCTTCCCTTCTCCCATTAATTCTTTACCACTCCTTCCCATTGTCCTCTTATCTAAGTCCTCCCCTTTCTTTCCCTTTAAAGCTCGCATTCCTCTTCTTCATTTTTATCCTTCGCTTGTCCTTTATCTCTCTCTTGCATTCTCTCACAGTCACAGAGTTTCTCCCTCATACACCAAGACTCTGCACACTCTTACCAGAATGTAAAACACAAAATAAAGAAGGTAATTAGATATTTACCCATTTCATTTGTCCATATCTTCAAGCGCTGTGTCGACCTGTTTTATGTCTACCAGGAAGCCGTTTGGAATGAGAACCAGAAAATCATTATTTATAACCCACTTAGAGGTACATGAGATTGTCTGAGTTACTCATTTTATTTGACCATTTTAGTACAATGCAAGGCACATATGGTTGATAGAGTCACAATGAGGCCTTGTTTCACCAACTTTTGTTATGCAAAGTTCAAACGGAGACAGCATAGTTTATTTTTTAAGGTAAGTTTGGGTTAAATGATGAGGTAGCATGTTTCTACTGTTTGATATCCACAGCACGTTTGCTAATGACCCCATTGATTTGGCTGCATAATTATACACTGAAACTCCATTTGAATATTATGCCTCTCATTAATTTCTATTATGTCTGGCAGGCATAGTAAATGCTTTAACTGTAAAGAGTACAATGTGTGAAACTTTACACAGGAGTCAGTACTGGGCCTCATATAGAGAGACTGGCAGCTCAATTAGCAATGTGGTTATTGAACAGAAGGTGGCCTCAGTGTGCAGTTTATCACTGGCATCCTTTCACCTAACCTTTAAATACTAGCCAAAGTTGACAGTGCTAACACACTTGGTCATTTACAGTGACACAAGACAGTAAAAAGTCTTTCCATTCAATGTCTTCTTTTAGTAAAGGTATGAAAGTATCTTGGTTATCCTGGTCTTCCTCACTGTGGAAAACTATGTTTTTACATTCAAGAGTGATGGATGTTTTTCCTCTGTCAGGATGACATTGTTCTGTCCATCTTTATCTGACCACATCGGTCTCTTCTTAGCTCCTCGCTCCTTTCCACCCTCTCTTTTTGTCCCTTTTTCTGTTTGGCTGGGTTGGAGGGTCCGATCCATGCTGCTCCACCTACACCACAGAAAAATCACAGAACTAAGAAGGAGAGGGGAAGGAGGAGCTAATATGCACAATTCACATGAGTAGTTTAATGAGATGTGAAATCCTCAATAATTCTATAACCTCCTATAACCTTGTGTGAATTTATTGGGTTGTTTGATTCAGAAATGAGATGTCAACTATTCTAAACCACTGCAAAAAACTGACTTAGATAATGGTTATGTTTTTGACTCAAGAACTACAGATGACCTATAGTTTCCCAATATATAGTAAATATATAGCACGATAGACATAAACTACTTCAGTTCTATTTTAGAAATTGCATGTGCTCAGAACAAGGCACAAGGTTATGTAAGTAATCAGTAATATCCCAGTACTTACTCTCTTCAACTGAATGAAAGGAGGAAGGATGATGTCCTCCTGTCAGGCAGTCCACACTGTTTAACACAGAACACCAGAACATGGAAACCACAATGATTTGCACATTTTGTGTCTGGTGAACAGCTGTTGAACATGAGAAATGACTTAGGTCTGCAGCGTATCCAAATAGCATGATGATAGCTACAGAGAGGCTTGTTGAGGTGGCCTTTTTTTGATGTGTAACAGATCATTGTGATCATTGTGAATGTGCACGCTAATGTGAAAACACTTGTTTACTGCTGTGAATCGCAATGGAGATCGCCGGCTCAGTCACCTGCTGGAAAGTGTGCGTGGCAGAGGGGGTCTCAGCCCACCAGAGCTCTCATCTTCACTGCTGGTTTGCTCCTCCCACTGGCAACTGAATGGAGAGCACACATACACTGCTGAGCAAACTCAGTCACACAGTAGAAAGAAGAGGAACAAAATTCTTTAGGGATTACCCCTCTGCTTCATACTTTCTGCTTCATTTAACATTTTTCTGTTAAATGAACCCAGGTTGGTATTACTGTAACAACCGGATGAACCCTTAAGCTGCTCAATTGCTGCTTGGAAATGCCTTGTCTTCTTAAACAGGGCTCTCCATGATTCCCTAATAGCACACTGGAATTTATTCCTCAGGTGTTTTTGTCCCCTGCAAAACGGCTGCTTTTTGTAATGCTGGAAATCTTGAAATTCGAGTTTGCTCAAGTGTTTGAGTCATTATAAATGGGGTTGAACTATTCCAAATTTTTGGTAAAGGTGAAATGTGTCACAAAATACCATTATAAGCAAAGTAATGTGGTGCTGTGGTGCAAATTCTGCTCTCCAGATGTTAAGAAAAGCAATAATCATTTCGACTAAATTCATGAATCACAATCTCATTCACAATTTCTTTCGAAATATTTACAGTATGATTGTTTTACCATATCTCTCAGTTCTAATCATAAGCCTATATGGCCATTTGTACTCGTTCCACTATAAATAACAATTACGCCATCCTCTTTGCTGTACTGGTATACATCTCACCTGCTTTTCTGTGCTGCACGTCTTCTATGTGCGTGGTTGCTACTGTGAGCCTGCAGAATGGAGAAAACCATAGGTCACACAGATCGAGGCATTCGCTACCACACCCACTGATGCATGTCTCTTCTTTAATGTTGAGTCAAAGCAATACCGAGCATTGTGCATATAGCATGAATTAACTTTCACTGTTTTGTAGTATTTGCAAGGCTCAGATAAAAGCAATACTATCATCAAGCAATCTGCAAGCAATAGAATGACAATATGCAGATGGTTTGAGCGGGTTCAGGGACTTACAGGATGGGAGTGGGAGTGTTTGGCCTGCATGTGGGATGCAGACGGCCGGGACTGGGTGTGGGGAGAGGGGCAGTGTGGGGTCCCACTGCTTTTAGGGGGCAGGGGTGGAGGGTTGAGGTAGGTGCTGGGAACCCGGTGACCCTGCAAAAGTAAGATAAGAGGGGGACTTTTTCCGTGCATTGATGTTTAATGACAGGAGAAGAGAGCTCACAATACCATGATTCTGGTTGTCGATACCAGTGCCTTTGAAAGTCCGCAATTCACGATTCCTGATTTAACACCACGCCATAGACACAAATGGCATTCAGCACACACGCCTTTACTTAAAAAAAAAAAAAAGTTTCAACATTAACATCTGAATCCTTATGTGTTTCTGTTTACTCATATTTAAACATATAATCTACGTCAGGCTAAGTGCACTGGGTTACAAACTGAGGTATGATGTTGATACAATCAACACTGAAAACACAAACTGGTATTATTTTTGGTATTGACTAATCACTTTTTTGTGATTAGACAGGAGCCTAAGAAAAGAGATGGGATGAAGAAACTGCTATGAATGAGGTGTCCCTGTTATAAAGCCCAATTCGAATGAGTGGGTGTCTGCTGGCTGACAGAAGAGACAAAGAGACATGTGGCACATAGAGATAACCATGCTTGTGCTTAAACTGGCACATAGGCACAGACATACCCTCCGCATGGCAGCCACTTTCTTAATCACCAGCTGTATGTCCTCGTGGTCCTCATCATCCTCATCCTCATCGTCGTCGTTGTCCTGCTCCTCCTCTGGACTGCTGTCCGGCTGGTAAGGTTCGATGAGGATGGATTCAGTTCCTCTGATGTCACAGCGGCAGTATGGGCAGGTGTGGCCGTCGGACTTCTGCTGGATATGGTCCAGTTACAAAGGTTGGACACAATAATGTAAACACCAAGCCCTATATGACTGTCACATAATGTAGACCATGATCCCTTTAGAACAGCTACATTATGCGCTGCAAATATTGTAGAAAACTGTGTTCAATGGGACGTGTTAGGGAAGGGATGCCTCTGGTTCAGATCTGAACAGAGAAGCTGTTTGAGTTCATCCTGATGAAACTTTGTGAAACTTGCAGCACACATTTTTTTTTTTTTTTTTGCTATATTGCCCAATTAGGTTAATTCATTTCCTTCTCTCTCTTTATCTCTGTCTGCTAAAGTTGAGGGGAAGTCCATTGTGTAAACCTTTGGCTTCTTGACCTTTCCTGACACATTTTTATTTTATTTTTTAATGAACTGGGCTTATTAATGTGTATCGGATTCAGTTTTAAACACTGGATTTTTAGGTTTATGTAGGTTCAAATACATAAAACTAAAAATAAAACTTTTTACAGTTTTTCTCCATTGGTTTGGCTCATTTCTTGAAACAGAAACTACATTCTCAAAATAACATGTACAAAACTCCAAACCTCTTGGCAATTGTTCACAACATACTGGAACTTCTCATTCATTTCATGAAATTGCAAATGTCTTAGTACATGTCTCAATGTCTCAGTACATCTTTGCAAATGATTAAGTACAGTTAGCCTACAGTTAGCACAATTTCCAAGTGAATAGATCTTGTTGATTTAAACTGACTGTTGGGTTCTCAGTCTAATGGTTGTTCTCTCCAAAACATGTCAGCATCATTTCATTGTATAAGTCATCACATGCACAATAGTCTGTTCAATTGTCAAAATTAGTCAAGAGCATAATACCATGAATAATACCATATATGAATCTCTTGGAACATTTGCTTAATTGTTTACAGTTTTTTTCAATCATTTTTTTTCAGTATAATGAAACTGGGATCCACTTTGTCGTCATCTTCACCTCCAAACCACAGCAGAAGTTTTCTTTTGCAAATGTGTTCATACCTTTTCATTGGATTCACACATTTTTCACGCTCTTTTGCACAACACTTCTCACTTGTCATTTACATGGCCCTGACTCCATTGACGTCACAATGGTAGTCAAAAGCAAAACATCTGCTCACAGCTGATAGAAATGACCTGCATCACTGTGAAATCACTAGTGCACCTGCATCACTACCCTTTCCACAAATCACCAATCACCAATCAATCAGGATGCACCTACAAAAAAGGGGCATATAAATTGTATTCTGTATTTTTTTTTCAACTCCTTTGAGTTTTTCTGTGTAATACTGTATGTGAATTACAGTATTTCAGTTTTTGCCATACAGTAAAATTTCACTTCAAAGTCTTTCTGAGTTTGGATGCAATTCTTTACTGTAAGTTCACATGTGTACCACACAGGAGAACCTTGTTCAGACTGACAGCTGTATTTTGTATTCTGTTGTCAACTGTGTTACAGTACAGTAGAGCTGACTGAAGGAATCTACTCAATTGGGCATAAGTTGAGTTGTTTGAGGGAAATATTTGCTTTTGCTACTTGCTTTACAATATGTAACTATGTAAACTGTCAAAAAAAAAATATGACCGCAATACACAGGAAAAAGTAAAGTGGAACATGCTCAGACTGAAAAGGGTGTGTTGCATTTTGGTGTTGAGTATGAAATGAGTGAGTGGCTGAATTAGTTATATTGGGTGGTGACAAAATGTGCTTTTGCTGCATGTTTGAAATGTTTTGTCATGGTGTTTTGGCAAAATTAGTACAGTAACCATTGTCAGTGAAGGACTAGGCTAAGACTGAGAGGTGGACATGAGGGATATTTCAGTGGTTCTCTGCCATAGTGACAAAACATCTAAACATTTTGACTTGCAGTGCTTACACAATGCCAAAGGGACGATGCATTTTGGGGGCACTGACTACTGATATGAGAAGGAAACTTCATTTTGACACATGAGTGAACTGTTTTGGGAGAGATATGAGCTTTTGCAGGTGAACCATGGTGTTGTGCTGAACCATCCAGGTTATTTTGGCAAAAACACCAAGACTGTTGAGGTCTGTTTCAAGAAATGAGCCAAAGCAATTGAGAAGGATCTTTCTCATTTTGGGGGCACTGACTATTTATATGGGAAAGGAATTTAGTTTTGAAGCATGAGTGAACAGTTCTGGGAGAGATATGAGCTTTTGCAAGTGAGCTATGGTGTTGTGCTGAACTGTAAGACTGTTTTGCCAAATGATCTTGAAGTTTTGAGAATGTAATTTCTGTTTCAAGAAATGAGCCAAACCAATGAAGAAAAACTGTAATACCATGTTACCGACATTTTGATGTAATTCGAGTTTAAATTTTGAGGTCACAGTTTTGTGGTGCTCACCAACTACCTTGCTCAGTATCCGTCTTGCTTGTGACCACATTTCCTCTGTGTGGACACAGTTTGTCCACGTTTTGCGTATGTTGCCATGATTTTCCAGACTGTTTCCCTCACTACATTAAATTAATTGCAGTTTCTGTTCCCATCCTCACAACAATCATCAATTATTTGACCTGCTTGGAACTTAGTTGCGTCATGTTGCTTTGACAACAACAGAAATGACTATGAGGCCCACACTAAAGCTGTGCACCTTGATATTTGGCATTCAAATATGACTCGCCTGTGTAGCTGCCCTGGTAATTGTGGTTTAGTTGCTTCATAATTAGAATGCCTCTGCGTGTGTTTAGTCTGTTATTTTCTTCACCCACCTCCAGATCATTGCATTGTGTGTGTATAACTGGTGAGGAAGTTCACACAGTTACAATCTAGACTAACCGTAAGTACTCCATGGTGGTTTGTTGTCAGTGAAGCATATCTAATTTTCTTTGCATGTCCCCCTTGTCCCTCTTTGTTCCTTTCTGATATTTAAAGTGGTGACATGTAAAGTCCTTTCCCAGGCCATGTGTCTACAATTGCCTTCTCCCTTTTGTAGTCTGCTGTGTGTGTGTGTGTGTGTGTGTGTGTGTGTGTGTGTGTGTATGTGTGTGTGTGTGACTGGTGAGGAAGTTGACATGACATGCTCTGACTAACTGTAAGTATTCTACGGTGGTTTGATATCTACAAAGTGTATCTACTTTTTTTGCATGTCTAAGTGAGGTGAGTGAGTCAGGAAGATATAAAAAGATAATTTCTGTTTTGTGTTAAGCATTAAATTGTTGGTGACATACGTAAATCAAGAACAAATTGATTTGGATCGGGGAGATTAAAATATAATGCTAAAATATTCAGATTTATATAACATTATAGTGAAATTAAACTCCTCATTGACCCTAACATCTTCCAGTCCCAGTTTACCCCCACTAAACACACAACAATAGAGGTTTAGCAGAGCAGTGGTTTGGAAAGAAGCCTGTATAAAATGGAGGACCCTACCTGCCAGCCAGTGAGGCAGGGCTGGCACAGCAGATGGCCACAGGGCTGGATACGAGTGTCCTTATCCCTCTCTGTGCAGATCTTACACAGCTGGAAGGTGCTGCCTATCTCACAGTACAGCTCATACTGCTCCTGTCAGCAGACACACATACAGGAAAATGATAAGAGGACATCCTGAGATTGGATCTAAGTTTTGTCCAGGCAAGGCTGTGGAATGCTGCTGGTAATTTACTGTGAGGTTCATCGAGAGGTGACGTAGAGAACGTTTACCTCTGTGACTTTGACCCTGTCTCTCTCGGCCGGCTCACACAGGCTTGTCAGGTCAGGGTTCACATCGCGACCGTCTGGGTACAGGTAGCTGCAGGCGCAAAGAAGAGCAAGAGTCAGCGTGTAAAAAGACAAACAGGCAGAAAATATTTATTTATAGTGTGTTTATCCTCACCAGCTCTCCTTGAAGCCTTGAATGAGGGCCTGGTAGAGAGGTGTATTCTGGGGAATGGTCTGCACAATTTTGCCTTCATTGGTCACATGACCAATAGCCCACTGTCCCATTCTAGTGCAGCTGAGACGGAAGATATAGCTGGGAGAGACACAGAAAAAAAAAGAACATGAAAATTTTAAAAAAAAATAAAAACAGTCTCTTATCGCCTTTGAGTTGTCACTGCCCTTGTGAATCACTCTTGATATGACATAAAATGAATATTGAAATGAATCTGGATATCACCACAGTGTCTTTTCCTATAGTGCCACTGCTGTTGACATTAAAGGGATAGTTCACCAATACTGCACTGTAATGCTATATTATTCTCGTTAATAAATGATTCTCCCATGAATATTGTTGTGTTGAATTTGACTATAATTGGCTGTATAGTTTAAGTTCAAATGCTTTGCTTTGATTTTACATTCCAATAAGACTCCCTCTATTCTTTCAACACATAATGATTTTGAAACTATGTGTTTACAGCAGCTTCCATCCTTGATGCTTTGGGACATGCTTATTTTTAATCTAAATAATCTCTCCAAGCAGGGCTGAAAAACAGAGAGGATACTCGAAAGCTTCTTAGCTTCCCTGCATTCTAGGTGGAAAAGAGAGTCTTCTTGTCACAAATAGAAAAATAGATCTGCACTCCAAAATAGATTAAAAAGGAAGCTTTCTGAGCCTGATAAAGTTCATGATGCCAAAATATGTTGGTTCATTGTAAAGTTCCCACAGGGAATGCATGAACACAGCATAGATTTCTAATGGCAACCAATTTTTAAGTGCCTTGGATCTCTTTTTGTTCAAGGATGAAATTTCATTTGAAGGAGATCACCTGGTGGACAGTGAAACAGAGACTACTGAGCAATCAGTCTTATACATACATTATATATATATATATATATATATATATATATATATATATACACATTTTTTTTGTGAAGTGCATTAGTCATTGAATAGACTTTATGTTTGCCCTCACCTCCCAGGTCTGTGTAGGTAATTTTCCAGACGAGCTTTAACCTGATCATATGTAAGGAAAGCCATGTAGCCTGGATGGGTCACTGCTAACTGGTTCCAGTTTCTAATAAGTGTCTTCCAGGGCTGAAAGGAGAGGAGAGGAAAATGTGAATAAATCTGTTTACACAACTCATTATTATTATTATTATTATTATTATTATTATTATTATTATTATTATCATCATTATTTATTATTATTATTATTATTATTTTAGCACCAGTGGGAAATGTTAATGTAAGCCTACCTGAAACAGTCTGGTGAAGATGTCAAACTCAAACACTGAGATGTAGTTGTTACAGGTGAGGTTGATGGTTGACCTCAAAGCCATGGACTCCATCCCTTCCTCAAAGGCATGGACTCTTTGCAGCTGCTGTTTAAAACTAGCCCACTCCACAATACATCTGCAGAACATGTGATAATAAGTTATGGATTTGGACACAGGTTCTGCTTGTGCACACAAATCAAAACCATATCCTTTGTTATATTTCAGTTCACTATCCTTTCCACCCATCTCTCCACATTCTCTCACTTGTTGCCAAACGAATTTCTCCAAAACTCCTCAGCCTCGATTTTAAACGGTCTGTAGGTGTCACCGTGAAATTGGCCCCCGGGAAACATGGACCTCAGTTCCCACAGCATGTGACTGAAGAGCAAGGACAGTTTGGTCAAGTTCCTCCTGGGAATGAAAGGGAAACCAGATGTGCAGTTTAAGTCCGGGCAGCAGATAAAGTTGTTTTGCTCAGAAATGTTCACTTTCAGTTTTACAAGTTCCTGTAAAACTAGTGAACAAACATATGAATATATAGTACATACATATGTGGAACACTATTTGGAAACCAAAACAGGGTCATTCCATGTCATTTCAACAAATGGCCCATGCACTTGGGTCTCAAAAAATTCTGAAAAATTCAACAGTTGTTCCTTATTTATCCAATAGGCACACTGTAAAATTTTAGTTTGCTCGGATGGATGCTTTTTGAGATATGGCCAATTTAGTGAGGGGAGTATGTGTCAATTTTGGTGAGATTTTTGTGTCCCTATTTTTCCTCCATTTCCAGGTGTCAATATCTCAGGAACTACACCACACAGGAAACTGAAATTTGGTACAGTAATACACCTCTACCAACTCTCTCAGAATATGCAAAAACATCTGTCATACATCATAAGTGATAGGCATGCCAGCCCCTCAAAATGGGAAAAAAAAATACACGAGTGTTTTTTTGGGGATTTGGAGAGGCTGCCATCCAGAAACCAATGCATATATCTGACTAACCATTAATCCTTTGAACAGTCCATGTATGTATTTCAAAGCTCTGAAAAAATCAAGAAGCTGGGGCATATACAAAGTTGTTTTCTGAAGGCCCAAATATGGTCGACCATAAAACCCGCGTAATTTTTTTTTTCCATTTTTGAGTGGCTGGCATGCCTACCAGTTATGATGTATGACAGATGTTTTGTATATTCTAAGAGAGTTGGTAGAGGTGTATTACTATACCAAATTTCAGTTTCCTATGTGGTGTAGTTCCTGAGATATTGACACCTGGAAATGGAGGAAAAATAGGGACACAAAAATCACACCAAAAAAATAGAATTTTTTGAGACCCAAGTGCATGGGATGTCCTGAAAATTTGGTGAAATGACATAGAATGACCCAATAGACAAATGAACCAAACTAAACTGTAGCCCTTATCTTAGTTCATACCTCCTAGTGTTGTTGACATTCACATTGTCACATTTAGTGAGCTACAATATTGTGAAGCAAGCAAGTAAAAAAAGTGCTGATTCTCGTATGCTATAAATACTGAGGTGTATTCAGTGGGGCCAAATATTATGTGGTTATGGCTTGTGGAAACCCAGAGGCTCTTGTGATAAACTCTTGCAAGAGCATGACATAAATCAAGCTGCACTCTGGGAGGACTGTGTAAACCGTATTCTCTGTGTAAAGACATGGGATCAGATCCTTCCAGTGCACAGTGCTTATGATTTAGAAAGACAAAGCTCTTCACCCCTGTCACTATTTGCTGTAATGCTGACAGTCCTGATATTCTAGGTCATTTGTGGCTATTTTTTTTTTTTTTTTTTTTTTTTTTTTTTTTTTGGTTTTCTACTAACCACAGAAAAAGGTTTATATTCCTCAACAACTTCGCATTCTCATGTTAGACAAACATGAAGAATTTATTGTGTAGTGCTATTTTTGCATTTTCGACCCTGCCTCCTTCATCATTA
Organism: Myripristis murdjan; assembly: GCF_902150065.1. Lineage (NCBI taxonomy): Eukaryota > Metazoa > Chordata > Actinopteri > Holocentriformes > Holocentridae > Myripristis > Myripristis murdjan. The sequence goes on from NC_043995.1 coordinate 22,643,630, forward strand.
AAAATGTTTTTTCTTCCCCATTAGTTGTTTACACTTCAGTGGACATTTTTAATTTCTAGGGGCAAAATTGCATGTCTCAAATATCCTAATTATATGTGTGTATTTATGTGTGCGTGTGCATGTGTGTGTACATATACACACACACGCACCCACACACATATATATACACATACATACATATATCTATATCTATATAGATATAGACAGATATATAGATAGATATGCATATAGGTATACATATATCCACTATAGGCTCTGATCATCTTGTGCACCAAATTTAAACTCCCTCCAGAAAAACAGGAGGAGACGTGTGGCTTCCTCCAGAAACCACGGGGCTGATGTGCATGTCTCAAAAAGCGTGAAAGAGCAACGCGTCTAAAATTACACAACAGCCTTGTCTGATGTAAACACAGTGACAATACATCTGATAACATGCAACACTTCTGCAGAGGGAAAAAATATATTCTTGTGATGCTTTTCATGAACTCTATTGTGCTTTTACACACACACACACACACACACACACACACACACACACACACACACTAGCTCGTCCAGCTAGCTTCTGCAAACAGGATGCTGTCTTGTGCTTGCTTGACTGTCAATACCACAACATGTTCCGTTGGCCAGTAAGTCACCAGAAGCCACCCCTTGCCAGCATCTACAGATCAAACACTCTTGCTCAATAACTTTGCTGTTTGCCTTATATGGTTTAAACACACCGATGCAATGTAGTTTTTGATGGACTGCTGTGAATGAATGCAGCAAGAAAATGCATAGCATAACGACTATTTGGAAAATAATTATAAAGTCTCTCTCTCTCTTTTTTTAACTTTTTTAATTGTATTGTTTCATTGTGAGACCTTGTTTTCTACTTGATTGTTAAGGGCTATGTTTTCAGCGTTCCACCTTTGTTACAGGTGACCCTACGATCATACATTTACGCACAATCTGCTTTACAGCCATTCAAAACACTGCCTCCATGTCTGATTATACTGCATGTATAACTATGATGTGATACCACAGTGAGGAGTCTCCACCATGCCCTCCTGTAACAGGTCAATCACAACATGGTCCAACACATTGGCTGGGTGTGTGTGTGTCACATTTTCTATGAACTGTCAATGAAGTATCTGCCAGTGAGATGCAATACAGATAGATAGATAGATAGATAGATAGATAGATAGATAGATAGATAGATAGATAGATAGGGGATTTGCATACAGTTGTACATATATCCTTGAGCCTACAGATTTGCATGTGTGTCTGCCAAGCAGTCCCGTTTGAGGCAGCAGCCATTGGTTTCTCGGAGACAGTAACTCTGCAGCCACAAAACCTTCCATTGTGTGCTTTTTCTCACCTCACCTCGATGGCCAGCTCTCTGCGCTATATTTATCTTGACCCGATAACTTCACTCACTGACAGAGAACTGTTATTTCAACTACAGTGACTGTGCTTTAACCAGAATAAGCCACTGTAAAATAAAAATAAATAGAGAGTAGCTTGACTTATCGGCGCGGATACAGACAAAATAGCATGGACAAATGTGAGCCAAATAAAACAACAAAAATCAGACTGATATAAAACATACACAACTGTGGTGACGCTGTAAAAAAAGATAATACATAGAATCTCGCTGTGACTTTTAGCCCCTTTACCTACACGTATGAATCAATGGAAATTTTCTGCATGACTGCCCATGCAGGCTTGGCTGTGGTGAGCTGGCCATCTGCTCTCTTCTGTGTGCAAAAGATAGAAACCAGAGATGAAGCAATAAAACCACAAACGTAGATTATCTTGTTTGTTTGTAAATTCCAGTGAAAAGAAATGTGCTTGCTAAAGCAGGTGTGAGATGTAAGATTATGTGGGTAACACTTTACAATAAGAGTACAACAATTAACTAATGTTAACTAATGTTAATTGTTGTACTCTTATTGTAAAGTGTTACCATTATGTGCATAATGAATGTGCATTGTGTGGTGTTCGAATATAGTACAGCAATGCCCTTACAGAGTAAATGTCATGACTGAGGGAAAAAATGCATTGCCAGCCAGCATGAAAATTTGGGATCATTTTGCCTAAACTGTCTTTATTTACAATAAATCCTTGGAGGGAAAAATTGGACAGAAAAGTTGTCAGGACTGGTCAGTCCTGCAGAACTGCATTGCACTGTAAATACAAACCTTGTGAGTGAGTTCCAAGACCTCACAAGGCCACTCCATAGTCCTGATTATTATAGGCGCACCACTGTGTTTATACACCAGTACAATTAATTTTAAATTAGATTTGGTAAGATCAGCTGCGCTTTGCTATTTTGGAATCATGGTTTTAATATCCTCCACAGTTATGAAAAGCGCAATCATCAGCTGATGAATAATCATTTTTACAGGTCAGTGTATGTTTTCAGAACACACACACACACACACACACACACACATGCACACACACACAGTGCTGAAAAAAGTACAAAAATCCTTTACTAAGGAAAAAGTAGTAGTACCCCGGTTGTGAAATACTCAAGTAAAAGTCCTGCATTTGATACTGTTCCTTTCAGAGTATTGAATTATTGACACATTAGCCTGTCAGAAGTATTTTAATGTTGTTGCTCTGACTGCTCCATATAATACTAGCAAGTTTAAACTCATATTTTATGACCTTATTGTAGTACGGAAAACTTGATTCTGCAAAGTAACGAGCAACTACAGCCTTCAGATAAATGTAGTTCAGTAAAAAGTGGAAATACTCATGCAAAAACGCACTTCTACACAAGTTCTACACAAGAAAATGTACTCAGTTACTTTCCAACTCTGCGCACGCACGCACTGGACAGCCTGTACCACATCAAACAAAAATGTCTGTCCGTTGCCAGTTTTTAGCCGATGCCTCCTGAAGCCGAGGCCCACAGAATTGCCGCTGCGTGGACACACACAATGAGGATATGTGTTTTCTCTCCCACACACACTCTCTCTCCCCATGGCTGGTCACATAGTGAGGTTGTCATTGCTTTCGCCCAGTTTCTCCACATTTACATCACAAAGGCGCAGGTTTGGCCCATTCTCCATCTTTGCCATTAGTAGTCCCAACAGGAGCGGGGGATTGGGCCCAAACTCCAAATATAAAGTCACTCTATTTAGCGCTCCCAAAAATATCCACTAAACCTAGCTCCCCAATCACCGAATGTGGTTCAGTTTTTCTGTGGCACCCAGCGAAGTCTAAACACACTTATTTCAAAATATATTTGACTTGTCTAAACTGAGGAGGTTATTTTTTGTGTTCTATTACTGAGGTACAAGGATTATTTTGGTCTATCTTTGTAAAGTCTATGTGAGTGTTTTTTGTTTTTTTTTTCCCTCTCTGGCTGTTTTCCAGATCAAAATAATAAATAATACATAATAATAATAATAATAATATAATAATTCAAGTCTCCCTTTTCATTTAATTTAGTGTTCAGGGAGGAGTCCAAGCCTGCAGCATTTACTGTTAAATGTTCGGTGATGACGCTTCTTTTATTCATGATTGGAAATAAACTATTTTTGGGTTCTCGTGCAAGAGTCAGTCCCATGGTGCTGGATACAGATATGTGGGATGTGTGGCCTTTCCCTGACCCCACAGCTGGTTTATTTGTGTTAGGAAAGGTCAGGCTGCACAGGGGAATTCTTCTGCCGGACGGAAAATGGTGAAGTGAGGCTTGCAAATAACACGGGTATCACACCATTAGCCTATCATTAAAATGGAAGTGGACTAATAGAAGACTTTTGCTCCAAAATGAGACAGACACCATATGTCACCATGACATTTACTCAAAGTAATTGCTGGCATGAAAGTAAAGCATGTTAATGGTTATGGGACGGTACAGTTTTCTATTCTGAGGGTAGACTCGTGTGTGGTGGAAATTTTCACGAATTAATTTCAAATGGAAATTCATTCAAATAAGATGTATAACATTTTGAACTGATACCTTTCAACTGCACAAACTTAAGATTGTCAGTACCAGAGGTGGAAGTAACTAAATACATTTACTCATGTTATTCTAATCTCAATTAGAGTAAAATGAGTAAATGTATATAGTTTTTGTGTACTTTTTTGATTATTTTTTTCAAGTCAGTAATTTTACTTTTACTTGTATACATTTTTGCTTACGTTTTGTAGTTCACTACATTTAAAATTACATTCATTACAGAGAACAAATGATCAACGACAGGTTATGGAAATTTTCACAATAAACACTCAGCAAAGATAAGGAAAAGGAATCTGGTTTGGAAATAGTTTTTCATCTGCGGATGGCTGATGGAGGTGCGGTCCATTTAGACTCAACTGACAAAAATGTACATGCTTTAAACTACATTCTTTATTCCTCTTTTTTTCACAAAAATAAATGTGGAAAAAAGGGGAGTGATATCAGTGAGCTGGCCTGGTGAAGAGAACCATGCAGACTCCCCCATCTTATTATGTGCGTCTTCCACATTTGCCAACTGAGTCTACAAGGTCACTCACTGACCTCACTTCAAAAAACCAACCCTCGGCAATTGTGCAGAATGCACCTTTAAAAGAATGTAGTTTGAAGCGTGTACTCTTTCTTTTCAAACTGCATGGAAAAAAAAAACACAAACACACACACACACTGAACACAGTTACTGAGTTGAAAATGTGACTCAGTAACTTCTAATCTGATTTCATTTTGAACGACCTACTTCTGAGTTTTACTTCAGTAGATTGTTACAACAGTACTTCCACATCTACTTAAGTAAAATATCAACAAATTAACAGTACTTCTACTTAAGTAACAACTTATAGTACTCTTTCCACCACTTGTTTCCATGGTGAAATCTCTTGCTCTCACATCACACTCTTCCTGTGCCTGGATGTTAATGTCACCCACAGGCATGCTTACCTGCAGCTGGACGTCTCCTCGAACATCTTGTCCCGTCCCTCTTTAAACAGCAGCACGGCTCTGTCTGTCTTATCCAGCAAGTGTCTGACGTGGACCTTCAGGTACTCTGCCTCGTCTCCTCGAGGCACCTGGCTGCTTGATGGCCTGGACCCTCGGTACGGCTCCCACACTTGAGTGAGCAGCGTGGCCGTCTCAGAGACCAACTCTGGCAGGTATGGCGGACTGTTCCTCAGGCCCAGGCGAGGGTTGGTGGAGAGCTGATAGAGTCTGTCCAGCCTTTTGAACACCTTGTCCACCGTCCGCCGGTCTCCGCTAGTGAGAGACTGGGAGCTGGGCTTCAGGCTCTTGGAGGCCCCTGATCCTGCTGTTGCCATTATTCAAAGTTGTCCAAATTCTTTGGCTGTGAGCACTGGTTGTGTTGTGTGTTGATTGAATGTGACGTGATGCACTAAATGTCCTCAAATGTCAGTCAGGCTGTGTGTGTGTTTGTGGGGGGGGCCTCTTTGACAGCAAATACCAGCACTACTGTTCTGTGTGTGCATTAAATTGTCGGAGCGCTCAGATTTTAGGTGTGCATGTGAATAATTAGTAGAACTTCGTGTAGCTGAGCAGAGGTGACACGGGCTCATGTTTTTGACCGTTTCAGCAGACACCTCTTGTCCTTACGACTGTGTGCCTGAACTGTCATCTTGAGTTGGTAAGTGCACAACTTTGCCTCCTTCACCAGCATCTGTCCATAATCCAAACAATAATCCAATATCATTACATACAGTAATCCAGAAAGGAAGAGCATGTATGGTTACGGCATCCTACAAAATGCATCACAAGTTAAGCCCTTCACCTAAAAAGTCCCAGCTGTCAGTTTACACCTACTTTTTTTCAGTCAGGTCTTCAGAAACAAAAAATGAAAGTAAGACTTGTTCTTGAACATTTTCAGAATTTCAGCTGCACAACTCCACAGGCTGAGGAGGAGAAAGATCGAGCTGAAAGGGAGGAAGGTCTCGACACAGACACACAACTACTCACCCTCTGTCTAAACAATTGCAGCTCCTTCCATCCCACTCCCTTCCCTCCCCATTCTCTCCACCCTTACTGACTCACCCTTTCATGCCTCCAGTGAAAGTCTTGTCCCCTGTTTAGCGTAACAATGTGATAACTACCATTCACATATAGACCTTAGCAGCATAGCAGCCCTGCACACATAATCTCAGGGCCAGCACAGCTCAGACAGCTACTCACAGCACAGCGGAAACACGTTCTCTGTCATTGTTGCTGCTGCTCTCTCTTTCTCGCTTGTCTCCCTCTTTCTTGATTTCACTCTCTCTCTTCTTCTTGCACCCAGTGATGGGTTTCCTGGTTGCAGCTAGACAAACAGGTTTGTTCTCTTTGCTCTGTTGCTCAGGCAGGCAAGCAGATAGAGGGAGAAAGAGAGAGAGACAGAAAGAGGGAGGGAGGGAGAGAAAAGCAGAGGTGTGGACTTAGAGCTACACATTTACTAAGAATGAAAACAGAGGAAGCAAGAAACATGCCTGTGTGATAGTTTGTGTGATGTGTGCACATTAGCTCTGTGTGTGTGTGTGTGTGTGTGTGTGTGTGGTGGTGGTGGTGTGTGTGTGTGTGTGTGTGTGTGTGTGTGTGGGGGGGGGGGGGGGGGGGGGGGGGGGGGGGGGGGGGCGATGGAACTACTCGCTCGATGAGTAGAGTGAGCAGTACTACAGAGAGCAAGAAAGAGCAAGAATGTATCCAGAGACCAGATATATGCGGTCACACTGCTGCACCTGAAAGTTCACAAACTAGATAGTTTCAATACTTTTGCGATATAAATCAGCTGGAACTATCATCACTAGCTGGGGTCACTAACCTAACGTGGCATATTACAAAAAACTCTAATTTTCAACATTCAGTGTTTCTGAAATGTAGGGGATGCATTTAGCATTTCATCTGTTTTCCTATCCCTTAAAAAGTTGCAAGTTTTAATTTTGTGCTATCAGTTTTCTAGGGTTAGAGGAGGATACCTCTTAAAAATAGTATGGTGTTTTGGAGCAAAATGAGATAAGTTACTGTTAGATTTCCTATAAATCTAATGAAAGATTGAGATATTATAAGAGGTTTTCTGTATCAGACATATGCTCTCTATTGCCAGCCAGTGGTGCAACTTACACTAAAATAAATAATAGGCAAAGGGAAAAATATTGCCCTTCATCAAAAAAATATTATATGAGCATAAACCATATGGTTTTAAAGGTAATCAATGGAGTGAGAGCACATTTTCAATATAATTTCTTCAGTGCTTCATTGCTCTTGAACTTCTTGAACAGGATCGTGTGCTTGACCTAAGTGCAATCTCTTGAATTTGTGTGTATTGGAAAATTATATGAACTACATGTTTTGTATGTTTAAGTTTAAAGTGTAACGCAGCTGTGAGTACTTTGAAAAGCACAGAGGAGAAGATATTTATTTTGAAACACTCAGAGTGAAAGAATACTTGCTTACTTACTTGCCATGTGATAAATGCAGAAAAATCTGTTCAGTTTCCTTTCTAAAGGTGACAATCTCTACTTCATCATCCACAATCATCCGCAAGAGGGCGACACTGACAAACTGATAAATAGCTGAGAGACCCTGGTACTTTTGCTTTCTTGACACAAGGGGGCCACATATCACTTCTCTGTCATGGATATACAGTACTTACCCATAATATGTGCAGTTGAACTATGTGGTTTCATATCAAATGTACAACATTGTCTCTGATAATGGTAGAAAGGTATGATTTTTTTTTAATCTGTACATGTAGCCTATGTGTGCTCTTGAAGTTGCTTCAAACTCAATCAGCCCTCTCGTTCATGCAGCTGTGCCCATTCAGTGGATGTTCTGTACAGGATAAGGCTGGCCATAATACAAGCAGGCCCATTTTTCCACTCGTATACAATAACAAATACAGCCATGCCCAAAAAGACCATCATGCTTGAGTACCCTGACAGCTGCAGAGCATGTTTGTGAAGTGTCTGGGTTTTTAGGGACTTTAGACACCAAGTTTATTTTCCGTTGGCTGTTCCACACTTAGATAGAAAGGAGGAAAGTCCCAAATTGACCCTGGTAACTAGAACCTGGTCTGAGGGTGGAGCAGGATATGATTAAAGCTAAGGAGACGAGATGCATGTGTGTGTGGCTACGTGCATATGCCCACTTGTGTGCATGTATACATATGAGTGGCTGCGTGAATTACAGAGCTGTTACGTTAAGAGGTCAAGAGGTGAGAGGGACAGAGAACGGAGCCGCTGGTCAGATAAAGGACAGTGCTGACATGACGTCAATCAGTCAGTCAGGCTGGATAGGCCATCCTGTCACCAAGAATGAGTTACTCCCAAACTTGAATTTATTCCTCTTTACATCTTTGGGGGAGATTCCCCTTGTTCAGCTCAGAGTCTGCAGCCAAGTGACATGACACCAGCCTGAGGCAACAGAGCCAACAAATCCACCAAAGATCTCCTAAGTCAAAACATCACTGCACATCTGATTCACTGGATCACATGCAAATCCTGCTTCATCCAACAGCACCAGGGCATGAAACAGTCTGCCCAACAAGGAACAAGCATTAAACATTGTTGAGTTAGGCTATTTATTGATAAAATTCACATATTTGTAAAAACAAAAAGGAATATTCTATGCATTTGTGACAAAATTCAGTTGGCTAATACCAACTGCTGTGATTTGTAGACCAGTCTGATTAGACTACTTGTATTGTGCTAAAAATGGAAAAATGTCAGAGACATAAGGGTTTTTTGTGTTTATGTTTTCTTATTTGGATGTATGACAGAAAAACAGCATCATTACCGCTGACTAGTTGCACTGAAACCCCCTTGCATGACATCACAGGGGAGGGTGGAACAAATTTCAGTGGGACTTCAGGCTTCAACTGTTTTTCTTTTTCTCTCCCTTTTCTGGTTTGACCTTACAGCGTCATGTCAAATATTGCCATAATAGTAGATAACAGTCTACCGAATGGTGATTCAAAATAGAGTTGTCTGTATGACATTTCAACAATGAAAGTCAATATTATCTGGATTATCTGTATACAAACTCATTTAAATAAACTAGGTGTTTTTTTTTGCAAGCAGAAAAATAAAATTCTGTTTACAATAAGGCAGCAGCAGATACTAGAAAGGGCTCAGATCAGGATCTTTAACTACCCTAGATCAAGATTAGCTCACTGATGCAGCGATAAGAGACCACAAAGCTGGAAATGGTATAAATTTGCTATTATAGCTGCGCACATTAAGAAAAACGCCACAATCCATAGTTTATTTAATACACAAATGAGAGTGAAGAGTGTTTAAAACCAATGCTCTAGGCAGTGTATCATTAAATATTAACATGAAGTGTTTACTATGGTGTAGTAATTCATATATCACTATTTAATATTGAAAAGCAGTGCACTAAATTGCAGTAGGGTTGCCTGCAGTTGGGACAGTTTTATAATATCTCACTTTAGTTAACATAGCATCCTGTTCACCACTGTCAGATGCTGGATGAAATTTGCCTTGGGGCACACTGGCAAATATTATTTTGAAAAAAAAATCTGTCTTTGGTTAGGCAACATCTTGAAAAGTTCATAAATGTGTAGGAGGAGAGTAAAGGAAGACTTTTCTGGTTATAGGTTGTTAGGTGTCTCAAAGGATGTAAATGCAAAAAAAAAAAAAAAAAAGCGCCCTACTTATGCTGAATTCACCCTAGTATGTTTTTTTTCCCTCACTGATTCTGTGTAATTTGCTCAAAAAAGAGAAAAGACAAAAGTCTAAACCGGAGCTTGTAGGGGGAAGCCCCAGCTGTGAGGCGAGTGACAGCACAACGCTGCAGTCTGATTACGTTCAATAAAAGCAGATGAGCAGTGGCACAGTTCACTTTACCTGCAGTTGTTACCATAGGTGCACCACCCATAATCTACAGCGAGCAGTCTGAGCTGAGGAACTTCTGTTGGCTGCTCTTCGAAAAAGAATAAAAAAAAAACATTTTGCATCTGGAGTCAGTGAATTTGAACGCTCACCTAAAATAAATGAACAACTCAAAGGGAAACAGACAATGCTGACTGGGTCGCTGCTGCCCATCTGATCTCACATGGAGATGGGAATTGCGCGTACTGGTAATTCTGGATGGATTGTTCCCACTCAATCATCTCTCCGCACCGAGAATTTGCCTTCACACACCTGAAACTGTCTCAAGAGCCTCACCGCCGGTTGATGCCGATGATCATGACGATGAACGGCGACCACCAGTCGGCTGCCATCGCGCCGCTGGATCTGCGCACCACCAACCGAGAGCGTGGGAGCAGCCGGTCCAAGACTCCGGACTGCAAAGGTCGCGCGGGGGACACTCGTGTGACAGGGGGCTCGACCGGAGCTCTTGGGCGCACAGGGACGGAGGATTTGGGAAGAAAGACTCCTCCTCTGCTGCCGAGTGTACCTGGCTCTGCGCACTCCGCACCCCTGAACAACAATCATTGCCCCGTTGCTGGAGGCGCTCTGGGGTTCCAGAGCCGCACAGACAAACAGACACAAGAGAAATCTTCATCCAAGCTTCCGTTTAGGAAACGCCCGTTTCGCGCAGAGCCGGACATCCAGACAGGGGACACCAGGCGTATTCTACCAGACACGGTAGACCGTTTTTCTTTGGCGGAAGACCAGGACTTGGCCAACTCGCCGAGTCCGGCCAAACGCTTAGCTGCGGATGAGGACCGGATTTGTGTGGCACCCAGGCGGTTTGAAGAAGTAGAGCAGAGTCGAGATGGACATCCCATGCACTTTATGCATGCACTCAACCCTTACCGTAAGCGTTGTTCAAATACAATTCTGCAATGAAAAATCACCATGACATTATTATAGCCTACTTCATATCAACCTTCTATCAACTGTGGTACTCGCTAGCATGATGTCAGGATTACAGCGTTGCCTTCTATGATAATATCTGAATGTTTTCCTGTGATGTCTTCATCGTCTGTATCTTGAATGTATTTTTGATTAACGTAGTTCATTTTGAAAAGGACATTAACTTAATCTAGTCATTAAGCAACTGCCCTAGTGATATTAACAGTGTAATTAATATTTCAGAGATGGTCTGTAAATACAGATTTAAATATAACCCGAGCATGACATAACCCGCAAGAGCTCTGAAAATAAGTGCTGTGGTACTGAATGAATGTAATGTATTATTTTTATTTTAAAACCTACTCTTACATACAACCTCATAGGGCTACTTTTGGCCATAAGAACAGACTTGCATGACAGAAAAGACTGCAAAGTCATAACTGATGCAGCCACTACAACTGCAGTCTTGGAGAAACTATCCAGTCAACAGTTCTGGCGTTGTCTGTTTTTTTTTTTTTTTTTTTCATCAGTCACCAGTGCACTGACAAAAGTAGCTTACTGGGTCAAGTCGTAAGTCAGTCCTACGTGCCTCATTCTGGCACTTTGTCTGCGTAAAGTTTAACCGCACAGAAAGCACGCGCGCGCACGCGCGCGCGCGCACACACACGCGGATGTCCATGATTGTTAATCTTTTTCATTTACTTCACTTATCTTTCTATTTATCTCCCTCTGCTTCTCTGCTCCCCCCCCCCCTCCTCTCTTTGTGTGTGTCTCTCTTTCTCTGTGTGTGTCTCTCTCTCTGTGTGTGTCTCTCTCTCAGGATCTCACCAATCACTGTATTCAGTATGCTGGTTGCCCAGTGTTCCATGCCCAGTCTCCATGCCCAATGTCCATGTGGCCCACCAATCTGAGCACCTACGAGGCGAAATTGCCCTGGCTACACACCAGGATGAAGATGGAGACACGTATGTGGCTATTTTTAAAATGTGGTATTTTGGGTGATGTTTGCAGGACATTCCTAGGCCACCTAAGCGGTACAAGCACAATGTCTGCACAAGTGCTACTTATCACTCATAACCATATACCACAGAGGGAAGAAGAGGAAGCCAGTTGGTGGGAATTGTAGTTAAGAATTTTTATGATTCATCCACTTTGTGCATATTCATGATTAGCACATTTTAATGGAACAGCTGACGTCACAAAAGAAAAAAAGGCGGCGTGCAGACCTGACGACCCCCCATTCATGAATAGTCATGAGCCTGAAGTTGCTTGTTTCATACATGATAACAGCAAATACAATGCATGTAATTGCCTCATAAAACTGCTGATTCTCTCATTTAAAACCAGGCAAATTGAAGAAGATGCACCCAGGTTAACGAAGGAGTAAAAGAAGGAGTAAGCACAAGTTTTAAGAGAAAGAGTGGATTATAAGTCTATTAGAAAGGCACATTTATATACATATACCTTTACTCAAGTCATCACACATATTCACTGACTATGTGATGGCAATTCATGAAGGAGGTACAGCTGTCTTTGGGGCTGCATCCCTGAATTTGAATTTTCATGAACCATGATGTTTCAGACCCTGCTGTAGATCTGGCTGATCTCTGCTGTCAGTGTAACTATTCATCAGGAAGGCTGCGTTTTGTTCAGGTTCAATCAGGGCTTGATGCTTGTATGTCCAAACAATACACTTAGAGGAAACCGACACCCTTGTTGAACACCGTAGTGAAATTTAACAAGTGTATAATAAGTGAATACGAGTGGCTGCACTAGTCTAGACAAGTGACAGTCTGACTTCATAAACAAAACTTTTGGCACGTGTTATGGTGGTAACCTGAATGTGGGCCATGAGAGGGCATGTCTGTGTCATGGTGATATGGTCGTATTGTATTTGTCATTGTCCTTGTGACTCAACTGGCTCTGCATCTTGGGTGAGTACAGTGTGTTGCTGAAGTGAAGGTGTGTGTGTATGTGTGTGAGCGTGTGTGTACATGCATGTGTATTCATGGGGACCGTTCCCTTATCCCACCAGATTTTTTACTGTTGTTTCACTTCCTTTGTAAGGGAGATTGGTCTTTTAGATCAGCAGTGATTCATTTAGCCGCTGTCAGGATCCGTCACAGTACCCTGGAAATTGTGGGATGTGTCTGATCTCATGGATTGAACAGGGCCTCTTGGGCTTTTTATGTGTGTGCTCATATATTTTTTCCACAAAACTATAATTTTGAGTTAATTAGTCTCTTGTGGCGTGGGGTTAAGGGATGGGGGTTGGGAATGAGAGTGTTTGGGTCACTGGAGGAGTTTTCAAAACCACATGAATGCAAGTATTATACTTAACGCATGGCGCACTTTGCTCTGTCTGAAAACTTAACACCCACCCACACACCAACTGAAATGACAAGCTGATACGAGCACATATAAAGTCATGTGAGTAATTTGCAGCATGTCCAAGAATTAAATGCCATTTTCATGTTATTGTGGTTATATGAAGTATCAGTGTAATTTGCATCCATTCAAAACAAGCCTTTGATGACTGAGACTTGTCCCATGACAGGTCCTATGACATGTCACTTGTGATTGGTCTCCAGTGTCTACCTTAAAACCAGCATAGGGTTCAGTGATCCCTGACAGAGCTGCCATTAACAGACAATGTCAAAGAAATAATGCAGACAACATTTGTTTTTACTTTAATGAGGACTGGATCTGGTTGGTTTGATGTTTTCAACCATACCTAGCCACAATAAAGAGACATGAACTTTTGTACCTGCAGGAAGAGCGCCTTGCACTTTCAGAAACAAACAAACAAACCAAAAAAAAAAAAAAAAAAAAAAAAAGTACAGAATTGCTACAGTCCCAGTGACACTTTTCCAGGCAATGTGACTTTTTTCAATTGGGGATCTACTAAGAGCAGAGTTGATGTACATCTATCTATCTATCTATCTATCTATCTATCTATCTATCTATCTATCTATCTATCTATCTATCTATCTATCTATCTATCCATCTATCTATCTATCCATCTATCTATCTATCTATCTATACATACATCTTCTTATGGCATCAAAATGAGATATTTAGCAACTGTCACTCTTTTCCAGAGCATTTTATGGTCCTCAGTTATCAAAATTTTCACATTAACTGCAAACCAGTGCAGTATTTTTTCACTTTCTTGTAAAGTCAACACCCTTGATAATCCAATAGAGCTCATGTCTGGCTAGTACCTACTTTTTGCATTGTGGTTCTTTTAAACATCGTGTGATTTCTGCAGAAAGAAATGCTCTCAGCCCCCCTGTCTTTTCACACTATCTGTGTGTGCATGTGTATGTATGTGTATGTGCTTTTACGTTTGTGTGGCAGCGCGCATGTCTGGCTGTGCTTGCGTCAATGGGCTCGGTTCTCAGCGCCTCTGAGCCCCTCAGTTTCGGGAAAACCTGTGAGTGCTCAGTTTTTAAATAAGATTGCGGTTTTCTCAGGTGTTTCTCTCTCTCTCTTTTTTTTTCTTTTTCTCTCTCAGTGTTTTTAAATGAATGGGTTCAAAAACCCAAACATCCGCTTAAACTTCCTCATTTACCGCTTTCTCTCTATCGGCCTCATCTCTGTCCCCTTCTCTCTCTCTCTCTCTCTCTCTCTCTCTCTCTCTCTCTCTCTCTCTCTCTCTTCTTTGTCTTTCACTCTTATTCTCTCTCAGCCACACAGTTTCACCAGCTTCATGAGTCAGTCAGTGAGTCAGTCGGTCACTCAATCACTCACCTATGGAATAAGACCCAGCTGGTCAAAGCTTTGAAATGCTTTTTGACACTCTTTGATTTCACCTTACAAATATGGGATGTACAGAAATGCTGTAAAAAAAATCCAAGAAGAGGGTTCAAAACTGCAGACACTCAACATAATCAATTGCTTGCTCAGCCTCATTTTCTCTGGTAGCGCTCTCTCTCACACAGATACTTGCAGCAAAGTCTTTGCAGAGCTGGGCGGCAGCATCATGTTTCATGACAAGCATAGCAGACTAGATTATGACACTTAAGGTGTAATTTCTTGTAAACTGGATTGTGGTGCATATTTGCCTCGCATTTGTTTCGTATACACATACACACATCACCTCATCGCTCAGCTGTAGTCCACAGACCACAGGAGATTTTAAGGCTTAGGTCTGATCGTTCGGCATGGCTGCTTCCTCACCCTCCACACCAAACAGGATACCACATGTGTGCCACTGCCTGTGTTAGCGACCTCTCTCTCTCTCTCTCTCTCTCTCTCTCTCTCTCTCTCTATCCCTCCCTCCCTCTCTCACTCTCTCCTTCACACGCACGCACACAAACACATTGGGTCTATCTGTGTGAATGCGGGCAGCTTGGGACTCCTGTCTACGTCAGTGCCGCTGTGCCTTGGGGTTATCTGGGGCTGTGGTCTGCCCCACTTCCAGGAACTAGACACAGCAGAGTTTCATCTTGAGAGAAAGAGAGAGAGAGATGGATGCAGATAGAAATAAGTGTGTAAGGAGACAGACAGAGAGACTGTCATCTTTGCAGTGTATGAAGACACCCATTGGTAGATGTGCAGAATACTGAGAGAGGTGAGATGAAATCTAATGAAATGCTTGACTATGCAACAAATCACTCACTACGCAAGCTCCCAACAGCATGAAAAACTTCACACTTTATTGACATAAATCTCCACAATTTCCTCAGTGCACAAAATGACAAATCCCCCCTAAGTCATAGCTGAAAAAATCGTTAAACTGTTTTTGACTGGGGATGGCGTGAAAGATCACTCCAGTCACTGTAGGTCTTGTTCTTCAAAAAGTGGAACTTTTTAAGGCAATGGCTGTTTGCTGATAACAGTAACAGTAAGCAGTGGAGACTTTGTTTATGTTTGCTCTGTGTACTGAGATCAGTTACAGGAATGGGGGACCAGCTGAGGAGAGAACATGACGCACTCCCGGTCAAACAGTTCTGCTTTTCACAGTGGTAACAGAAGCGAATCATCTGATTGTTCAGTACAGTTGCAGTTCCAACCTGCTGCAGGGGAGTATTTTTACTTGCACTGTAGTGTTGAACTCTGTGCTGACACATGCATGTATGCATGCATGTACTTGTGCATGCACACATTGTTTTTCCATCATTAAAATGTATTTGCATCCTTTTTTTGGCATTTTGTTGTATAAATATTTTATTTCATTTTGCTTTTTTGCCACCCTTCTTTCACCATACATTGTATAGCAATGAATAACAGGAAAAAACAACAATCTTACTATAGTTTTATGGTAAGACCATAGATGTGCACACTATTCTGTCTATTTGACTAGCAGCTGAAGAGTCAGCAGAGAACAAATGGGATGGACTGTAACTACAATAGCAAATGGGTTACCTCATGAAATCTGTCATATGATATAAGATTGCTCAGGTAAAGTTTCCTGGTTGCCAGTGTAAGAGATCCCAGAGCAACATTTGCTTCATGACCAACTTAATTGTGTGTTTTATCTTTCTTTGATTTGCACACTCTACCACAATACTGTTCACAGTCTTGGCACACACCTAATCTTGGGTTAAACAGACCACAAGCTGATGTTTTATTTTGTCCATACTTGCCTTTATCAAGTTCTCAAAGAATTTGAATGTTTCCACTTTGCACACAGAGGTTATAGTGCGCTGTTAAATTCTTCTGTGGTTGGTTGAGAACGAAAGAAAGATAGATGTTATGCCAAAAGGCTTTCAAATTCATTGAACAATAACAGCACCATAACTAATTTTAGCTTTTGACTTTGTTGTTCTCTATACTCTGTAGACTGTGGTGTTCACACAGCGGCTGTTACTTTGCCATGCAGTAAATCTGACTTGGCTATAGGCCTTCTGCTGTATTGAACACCTGCTCTGGATAAGAATAGGAAAGTGAAGTAAAATGTTTTTGTGTTTATGAAATTCAGTTCTGTACTGTGATTCTGTGTTTTGTTTATTTAGACAATGCTTTTGCATTTCTGAGTTTACAACATGCAAATGTTTTATTTTTATTTTTATTTTTATTTTTCAGGCAGGATATTGCAGTCTTTAATAGCTCTGTGTCAGTGGGACAACTCAGTGAGAGGAAGTATTGCAAAGAGCTTTTGTCACTACAAGAATGTTTTTGCTGACCTCAAATTTTTGCAAGGGTACTTTTAACTTATTCTCAAGAAATGTCCCTTCTTCCTGTTGCATGATTCTTTTTCTGAGTATGACTTATCCATTGGACGAGGCTGACTGACTGAACCTCCAGAAAGCCCCTATCAGAGACCAGTTGGATTTCAGACAGACAGACAGACAGACAGAGAGAGAGAGAGAGAGAGAGAGAGAGAGAGAGAGAGAGAGAGAGAGAGAGAGAGAGAGAGAGAGACAGACAGACAGACAGTGAGAGAGAGAGAGAGAGAGAGAGAGAGAGAGAGAGAGAGAGAGAGAGAGAGAGAGAGAATGCTGCCATTGTTACTGATAACAGGAAGTGACATAAAACCAGTCTGGCTCTTACTGGAAGCTGCTTCTTCTACAGCATAAAAAAGAATAATGTGAAAACTGTTATGATGTTCTCTACACTGTGTCCCCTCCCTTCTGTTTTCTCCCCTTCCTTGTCCTAAAGTTTGGCCTTCATTTGTTCTTTAAGTCTACATATAGCCCTCAGATAGTGGTTTCCTCTTTAGTCTTGATAAGGACCTGATAGGGGTCGTGAGTCATGTAAATACGTCTTTGGAGCCGTACAGCTGAAATGTCAGAGGGATAATGAGGTTAGTGTTGGTCACAGTAAAGATTTATCATCCTTCAGGGGTAATGTTTAGACTAACTCCTTAATGAATCATGAGATTGTCTAATTTTCAACAAACAGCACAAACAATATTTATTTAACTTTTAAGTGCAAGACACTTTGACTGACTTTATTGCTCCCATACTTGAAACCGGGTTGCATTGCATAAGGTTAACTACAGACATGAGTTTTGAACTTCACAATAAAACTCTGATTCCCATCAATCATTCAGCACATTCTCACACTCATATCACCAAACTGTCCTGAACTGCGACACACAGTTTCCGTGGAAGTAAAGGATGTACGTACCTCCCAAGTACTTTTTGCACTTTGCATAATAATAGGCCTGTGAGTACATTACACAAATTATTCTTTCAGTGTCTAGGTAAAATTGGTTTTCAGGTCAGTCAATAAGTTTCTAATTTGGTCAAGGAGGTAACTCCAGGATATAGAGTTTTAGTAGGTCGCTATTTCAGAAAATCCCATGAACCAGTCCAGCTACCCTCTGAGAAGGAGGAATCATCTGCAGCATTCCAGTTTCAACCTGTGCCGGTGTAAAATTTCTTGTGGTTGTTTGTGTGTTTATTGCAGAGCTCTCCATATCGCAGTGGTGCAGGGGCAACTAGGCATCGTCCACACACTGATCTATCTCCTTCGGCTGGCTAACAGAGACCTGGATATCTATAACAACCTCCGACAGGTGAGAGAAAGACATGCATGTAAACACACCCTTAAAAACACATACGCACAGTCCTGCAGTTAAAACATACACATGCACCCATACGTGGCCGCTGTTGTTCCCATTACACATGTCATCACAGAAGTGTCACTAGGAGGTCAACATATGTTTTCCTCTCAGACGCCAAACAAGAAATGATCATGTGATTAAACAGAGCAGATTTATTGTTTCAGTTCTATGCAATAACATTCATGAGGTAAAAGAGTCATTAACTGTAAGGTGAGGAATTCTAGATGCAGGATAGATGTGCGATGGGGGGACTTCCACAATCATCGCCGCATGTACAGTACATTCCCCAGCCTCACCCCTGCGATAACAGTAACAGGGAAAAGAATGAAAGAGGAAGTCCCTTGGTTTCCTCCTTGCCTTGCCACATCGCTTTCTCTGAGATGGAATTCACCCTTCCCAGCTGGCTCACCTGTATTTGCCACAAGCCACGTACAATCATGCAGTTGCTGGGAAGGATGAACTGTATTTCTGTTCCGTTTTATTTTGTCATGGGTATTTCGCAATTATACATACACATACATATATACATATACATATACATATACATATAAACACACACACACACACACACACACACACACACACACACACACACACACACACACACACACACACACACACTCAGTTGACCCCCAAAAACTAAAAAAAAAGTAAGTCTGTAGTGTTGGTTCTGTGTGCATGGTTTACAAACTATGCTCTTGGATTGATAATCAGCGCCCTGCAAGTTACTAATCTGTGCCCAAGGATTTGTAAACTGTGCCCTCAGATTTTAGGGCAAATCCTTGGGAATGGGTTCATAATCCAAGGGCACAGTTTACAAATCTGCGGGCATGGATTTGAAATCTGAGAGCACAAATTATGAATCTGAGAGCACAGATTAGTCATTTGCAGGCACTGATCATCAGTCCGAGAGCATGACATGTTAACCGTGCACACAGATTTCTAAACAGAGAAGACAGATTTTATTTTTTCTCCCAACTGAAACCAGGGGGCTCCTTTCCAATTCAGTGCAGTACTTTGCAATGCACTGTTTTTCTCGGATGTCAAACAAGAAATGATGACCCTGGACATGATTGTTCAGGGTCTGCATGTTCCTCGTAGGATTTCTCATGCCATTAAAGTGAGATGTTAGAGCCAAGATGATACATGGTGGTTAAGGTTAATATAGCGCAGTAGGCCTTTTCACCAACCTTTTAAATCAATTGGCATGTTGGAAAATAATTGTTTTATTGTTTACTGTACAATTCCTGTTAACTCAAGCACTAGCAATAACTACTCTTCCTTTACATAAAATAAATTCACAAATAATTCCCTTCATAAATAATTCAACATAGATTAACACATCATTTACTTACATGTGTGGTTTAAGTTTTGAGCTGATGTTCTCCTGGGCAGTTTACAGTGTGTGAGCTGGTCGGGGTTCACTGTCTGGCTCAGGGACACTTTGACTGTACACATGGGTGTTAGTGGACTCAGAGGCTGTTACTGAGCGTAACTTTCATTTATGGGACAGTCTCTTACCCTCAACACAGGCCTAGCTAACCTCATCATGTCTTTTAAAGAGATTAACTGGAAGCATACTTTACTGGAATGAGTGAAAGGAATTGTTTTTGGGTGTTTCCCAATCCAGGACTGTCCCAGCGCCTGGCCTTAAGCCAGTACTTCCACATTCTGTTTCCCTCTGTTCTCTCCCCACTTTTCTCCCTCATGCTCTGCATCTTGGCAATCTCTGTTTTTCATCCTTTACCAGAGAAAGCACCTGAGCCTTGCACAGGTTTATAGCTCACAGCGCTGGGGTTTCACAACACAGGACACCACAGGCCTGCTTACCAGAAATAACGCTGGTGTTAACATCGGTTGTTGTCTTTCCTTGCCGTTGAGGCTTGACTGTATGCGTTTTGTGATATCCTGTGTCTGTCTTCTGCATGCAAGCGCGTGCACACACACACATACTCACTCACACACACACATACCTATCGTGCCATGCGCAGTTCTAACCAAGAGGGGAGATTTTCAAACGCAGAGCCCGTCACAGTCATTTGCCTACCAGATTGTGTGGTTTTGACTGGATAGCATAAAGAAAGACATGCACAAAATCAAGCCTGGGAACTTTATTTTTTTTTTTCATACTTTACCAGGCAGCGCTGAACACTTGTCCGGCACCGGTATATTTCTCAAAGACAGCAAAAAAAAAATATGGCATTTCCCAATACTGATGACAAATCCTGCATTTCCATATGTGGTTTTGCATGTGGAACCTTTTTGACAGAGTGTTACTATCAGTTACTGTAACTGAACAACAGTGTAAGTGTCAGTGCTTGATTTGCCTTTCACGTCCTCAACTACTATGACGATAGAGCCAGCTGTCTGATACTCCCACTCTGTCCATGCTATCACCGCTGGCTAAGCAAACATACACTAAGCTAGGCAGCTCTCTTCTTGTTGTGTGGCTCCTCCTGCAACAAGGCAGACCGCGACACTGATGCGGCAAGGGTACGGGTGCTGAATCCCCTGGGGCCACCCATGCTGAAACCTTTATGCACTGGTGCTATAGAGTCATGTGCTTAGGTAAAGCCACCCACAAAATAACATATGCTACCCTGCAGGGTGCACACAGTTTTTAACACTGGCTGAGCTCTTTGTTGATTGTTGATTGCTGATGATCCATGCATGATTGCCACCATAAAAAGCACATATTTTAAAGGCTCTGATATTTTTTGCCAGATTATCACATTTCCCTGAACTGCTACAGCCTTTTCTTAAATCACTAGCCTATTTTTTATTATTCCGATTTTTAGAGTAAGATGGTGGCTTTTTGCATGTAGGTTTTTGAACATATGTGCATGCTTGTGGCATGTGTGTGTGTGTGTGCCATGCATGTGCCTGTGAGGCATCTCCACTCTGTTTGTGTATGCTTTAGTATCCTTGTTCCGAGAAGTCACGTGACAACACCCCCCCACCCTCCCTGCTCTGGGCTGTTTCTCAACATACCTTGTACAGAGGGTAGTTCAGAGGGACTTTCCCTTCCTGCGCTCTTTCTCTTTCTCTCTCTCTCTCTCTCTCTCTCTCGCTCTCTCTCTCTCACTCTGTTGCATGTTCTCTGTCTGTTTTTGTCTATCTCTCTCTTTGAAAATAGTTCAGGAGAATTATAACCATAGTTGATTAACTGACTCATAATAACAGTGTGAAATCAGTCAACAAAATCAATGTAAGGTTTAGCTTCTTGTTTATTTGTGCTGAGGAACTGGTTCTACCCTTACAGTGTTCACCACTGAAGCCAAGGCCTGGTTTCTTTTGTGTTTGCCTTCCACACTTGTTTGTGCCCTTATCTGCGTTTGGCACAACATTATAGCCCCGGGCTTTTCTTCATGCCCAGAAACCTCCTCTCCGCTCCCAAATTTTCTCCTCCTCCCACTGCGCCGCTCATTTTGCAGGAATGTGAGTGTGCGAGGACAGACACAGGGGAGAGAGTAGGGATTTTCCCTTTCTTATCCTGTCTTTCCCCTGGACTCCCCACTACCTCTTCCACCTCTTTCCCTTTCCCTCCGCTTGCAAAACCCCTACCATCCCTGCCCCCCCTCCCTTCCCACTCCTCCTCTTATCTGCGCTGGATTTTTGCTTTAGTCCTTACAAGAAGCAAGTGCTAGACTCTATGAACAGTGGGACTGTGTTTAGAAGGCCTGGAAAAACCTCTGCTGAAAAAGCTATGTCACTTTATTTCTGGAAATGACATGCAGATGATAGCTGCTTCCTTAATAACTGTTTTGTGTGAGTCCTGTGTAGGGTGCAAAAATAGCAGCCTGACTGCTTTTCACAATGTTTGATACTGCAGGGAATGTTGATTATAGGAAATTCAAAGTACACGAATTGCACAAGGGCTGTTTGGCAGGGTGTGTGTGACTATTTATGTATGGTTTTATCTGTACGTGAGTGTGTCAGTGGTGAGTCACAAGATTCAGGGAAACAGGAGTGCAAGGGAGGGCCACAGGCATTGACACACAGGAGGAATTCCACCAAAACTCTCTCCTGCTGTTCCTCCACTTTTCCCCTTGTCTTTACTGGAATACCCCCCAGCACACACACAAACACACACATAATGCATCAAAGTGAAACTTGGGACATTATCCAACAAGCTGTTGCTAGTGCTGCATTTATTTTGTAAGATTCATTACAGCTAGAAAGTCCTGGTTAAAAGACTTACCGTTATGACTAAATTGTATTTCCTAATCAGACTACTGTGTTGCTTTATCCAAACAACAGGTTTTTAGCTGCCTGGCCCGATGCCTGGGTGAAGAACAGAATTACATGCAACTCAATAATTTACTGAGGAATATTCTATATTGCTCAACATATTTCACTAAGTCATCAGTCAGACTCAGTCAGATTGTAGGCAGCCAACTGGGGAAGAGTGCCTTATTTTTATAGTCTATCAGCTGTCTCTCAGAACTGGTTCATTCTTATTTTGGATTAATCACACATGCTGGAGCTCTGACATGTTGGAACGGTTGTTGTTGTTGTTGCTGAAGCCTATTTTTCACAGATAGTTCACTGATTCATGCTTGACAGTTTATGAGTTGTGGACTTTTACCTCTGCCAATTATGAATTTGGTAATCGTGTTTTTTTTTTTGTTTTTTTTTTTTCAGTGGTTGTTGGGGTGTGGGAGGATCACCACGTCTGCTCCACATCTAGTGATCATCTGATGTGTAATAATGATAGTGTGACATGACGTGGCTTCCCTGTTTATTTGTAGGCGCCTGCCCGTCCCTCATTGGCATCGTTTTATTATGATTCGGACCTTGGACCTGTAGGGCAGGTTGGAGATGAAAGGATCCATTTTACGAGAATAGTATTACCGCTTCCTTCAAGCTCGCATACTGTGCCAGGAACTGTGTAGATCTTATGATTCTGAAGATGTTCCTAAATTCTTCGATACATACTTTTACTATTGTTCACTACCTTATCTTGAGGCTCTGATCAAAGGTCAAGTCCTTTTTATCACCAAATGATTTTGAAAGGGTTGATACTGACTTGATGATGGTGATGCTCTAGAGTTAGCCAGACCTCCCTTTCACGCTTGCTGCTGGTCCAAAATGCTGCAGCTCGTCTTTTAACATTATGTGGAAGTAAGAGCATATTTCCCAAGTACTGGCCTCTGACCTGGTCACTTGCTCCTTGTATATTTTAGGATTGACTTTAAGATTTTATTGTTTGCCTACAAATCATGAAATGGCTTAGCTCTGCACTATCTCTCTGACCTCCTACAACCACACATCCCATTAAGATCACTGAGGTCTGCAGACCACTTGTTTCTGGTTGTTCCAAAATCAAGGCTGAAGAACAGGGCAGATTGTGCCTTTTCAGTTGTAGTTGTAGTTGTTCAGTTTTTAAATCCCATTTTATCTTTATTAATCTTTCTTCCTTGGCTTTTTAGTCAATATGAGAGTGTATTTTTAATGAGTCTTTGTTTTAAATTTGAATTTGACTTGACTTGACTTGACTTTACCTTCATGTAGAAGAATATGATTTTGCCCTGTGTGTTTGTGTTCCCACCTGTCAGGAAGATACCTCAAAATATACCAACAGATTTCCATAAATCTTGGTGGACAGACAGCCCTCAGGCTAAAGAACAATTACATTTTCATGGTAATCTGGATGTGGGATTTCTGCCATTGAATGGTTAACATTTTTAAGTCATAGGTATGGAAATAATGCGGCTAGCGGTTTGATTCCAGATTCTCAGTTTATATCAAAATTTACGTGACAGGAGTGCTGTCTTTTTCTGTAACAGGAAGTTGGAGAATTGTTAAGCACTGGCAAAGGTTTGTGCTCTTGAGGTCTTCCTCCTAGTCCATATTGTGTTGTGAAAAGTCAAAGCTATTAACAGAGATGGTATATTGCCTTTTGGGGTTTATGAAACCTAATGTATTTGCTAGTCTAAAGTGTCCCTCTGTCCCTCTCCTTCTCTCAGACACCGCTTCATCTGGCAGTGATAACTCGCCAGGCAGACATGGTGGAGGCCTTGTTGAGAGCGGGGGCCGACTCTGCTGCCCTGGACCGCAACGGCCAGACTGCGCTCCATCTCTGCTGTGAATATGACCAGCAGGACTGTTTGTCTGTAATCCTCTTTCTCTCCCCTCCCTCCGCCTGTCTGGAGATCAGAAACTATGAGGGTAAGTTATGGCACATTTAAGAGGCCACTACACAAGAAGCATTTTAAAAGAGGAGAGCAGATTTAGAATCGCTGCTCGGCCTCTCTCATTAGGTCATCTGATCTAATTAATTCATGGAATCGTTTGTGATCATTCCCACAACACTGATTGTGCTGAGAAATTCGATTATTACAAACCAAGGTTCTTGCCAATCATGACTCGTCAAAGTTGTGTCACGCTGTAATTTTCCGAAACAATTACAGAACATTTTAGAAAATTGAAGTTTTGGCACACATTCATTATTAGAGGGATGATGATGATTAACTGTGAAAAATACCCTTCCAGGTATCAGCGGTCATCCTCTACATTCCCCTTGTCTAAGACTCATGGGGTGTTTTGGGTGGATTATACTGGGTTTATATGCAAGAGTGAAAGAGGACATTTCCTGCCACAGTGGTCTAGTGCGAGTGTAACTGTTACATTTCTGGGGCTGAGTGGGTATATGAGGGCATATCGGAGTGTGTTTGCTGCATTTACCTGTGTCATTATGCGTTTGTATGTCTGTGTGCATGTCTTCATTTGCTTCCAATTAAACGCAAGCTATGCTCTGCCCCCATTCTCAGGTTTGAGCCCTCTCCATCTGGCAGTGCAGCGTGGCCATAAGGATTTGGCCAGAACACTGCTGGAGGCTGGAGCTGACATCAATGCTATGGTCAGTCCGCACGCTGCACTTACTCAGCAGTGATTAGGTTTCACCAAGATCACACATTTCAGATTTACCGTTCCTAATGGCTTCTCCTGACTTTACCAATGGTACTTTTTTTTTATCAACAGGACATCAAAAGTGGCCAGAGTCCTCTCATGCATGCGGTGGAGAGCAATAACGCCGACATGGTCCACTTCCTGATTGAGGTAATGAGGGTGTGTGGGTTTTGGGTGGGGGTGAGTCAGCTCCACTTGATTTTTTTTTTTCTCATTTCATTTGCTGTATATAGCTTGACTATACTTTACAGTCATGCTGTGCTCCTGCCCTTTTCCCACAGTTTCCCTTTCCTTTCTAGTTAACAGATAAGGGTTTCAAAGAAATGTACTAACAGGCAGTTTGTGTTTTACAACATAACTTGGCAGGCCATATCAATCCCTATTTATTTACTAATTTACATGGATGACTTTTTTTTGTAGTATTTGGATAAAGGCCATATCAATCCCTATTTATTTACTAATTTACATGGATGACTTTTTTTTTTACATTTATCTCCTTTTTATATCTCCTAATGTACGGCTCATCCTATCCAAGGTTCTTCCCTTTTCTGCCCCTTTATTTGCTTCTCCATTTCTGCTCTTGCTTTCTGTTTGACTCACGGCTGTGTCATCGTCCTCTGTCCCTTCTCAGAGTGGCTGTGATGTCAACAGCCAGTCATACAGTGGGAACACAGCCTTGCACAGTGCCTGTGGCAGAGGACAGGTGGAGACTGTGAGGCTGCTGCTGAAGAGCGGAGCGGACAGCAGCCTCAAGAACTACCACAACGACACGCCCCTGATGGTGGCCAAGAACAAGAAAGTGAGGAAGAGAAATGACAAAGACGATTGGAAAAGAAAGATAGAGCAGGCCATGGTCATATTGTACTTATAGTGTTTATTTTAACCTCCTTAAAAGGTGGGGATCCCAGAAAAGATTGCCAAAATTGATGAGAAGATACTTCATTGTGATGTATCTTGTAATGATTGTCTTATATAATTGTCTAAGCTCTCAGGCACTCTTGTCTGATAGCAAACCTCACCCTTCTGGTACTCCAAACACGTCAGAACAAATGCTAATAATTGTTTGCAAAACGTATCTTGCCCACATCTGGTGAGGATAGTAGGTTTGACGATATTTCTGGAATGCCAATAATTAAAAGTAAACGTGTGTATCCTTCCACCTTGTGGCCACACTTGGCTGGTACAGCCCTACCAAGCCCTTAGTTTTTTTTTTTTTTTTTTTTTTTTTTTTTATAGCCCAAGAATAATTTAGCTGCACAACTGAACAGTGACATTTACATTAGGTCATGCACACTGGAAATTGTAACAAACTGTAAATCTTTCCCAGATAACAGATGTATTACGAGGGAGGGGCTCCAAGCAGATTAGAGGTCAAGACCAACACAGTGTCTCAGTCTCACCCAACAGGAGCAACTTAACATCAGGTAAGAGAATGCATAATGCTCATACATACACATGAACGAACACACACACACACACACACACACACACACACACACACACACACATACACATTTACATTAACAGTGTGCCAGTATTTCATTTGTACGCTCTCTCCTTCAGGGTCCCCATCTCCTAACCACAGTCTTGGATGTTCACCTTCAACCACTCCACACACCCCTCACCATCCTGCCTCCCAGTCTCCAAAGCCTCCACCTCAACTTGCATTTACATTTTATTAGCTCAGTCTGTTACCCGGTGTGACTTGCAACTACCTCTTCACAGCCAGCCAACAGACTTCAAGGCCCATCCAGGAGAAAAAGGTTCAGTCTGTGAGATGATTCCCCCCCATCCTGGCTCCATAGCTGATGCCCTTCCTGTGGCTGTGATGCTTGGCCGTCTCTGCGCCCCACATTCACAGAGAGCCCAAATCTCGCTCCCTCACGCAGCTGCTGGTCCGACTGCTGGCTGCCAGTAAGTCATGGCGTGCCTGCAGCTGCAGCGATCAGATGGATTTGTCACACGTGAAACAAAGCAGCAAGAGAACTGCACCACAGCATGCAATCAGGACAGAACAAATCTGTGAGGACAGTTTTGAGACTGACATGCAGTCTGTCACCAGGATCCATTCATGCAACTATTCATTATCAGTGGATGTTACACATGGACTTCAACATGCACTCAACAGGGGCAAGTCTTACTCTGCACAGTCTGCCTGCAGGACAAAGACTTCTTGGAGAACTTGGACTACTTATTGCACATTCAAAACCTTTCTTTCTGTCAAAGAGACCCATAATATATTTGGACAGGAGAGACTGTATGAGAGATGTATGTAGGTCTAGGTGTGCTTGAGTGAGCGAGTTTTATGCATATTTTCCTGTTTGTTTGTTTTTATTTCCCACTTGCAAAATATTAAATATTTTTTATATATATAAAAAAAGATGCACCATCTGCCAAGAGATTTCATTTGTCCAAGTTATTCTATAGCAGCTGTTATGAATTTTAAAGCGTGGTTGTGATTGGACTGAAGCAGGTCCTGAGAGCAAGCGACCGCCCCCAAAAAGAGTGCGCGGCCATGTTGAATTGTCAATTTTCTGAAAGAAGAGACAAAAGAACAGTGACAAGTCGGCTGAATTGTCAAAAAAGCGAGTGTATTATCAAAACTAATTCAAAAAGCCTCGATGAATACAAGTGGCGTTGAGAAAGGTGAAGATTTCGGATGCATGTAACTACCAGAAGGTAACAGTTTTCCTCTGACTGGTTGAAAAGTCTCAGTTCTCAGGCGGACTAACAGCTTTAGCACACACAGGCTAGGCTAACGTTAGCTCGCTACAGCAGCTACACTCTTTTGTTTGACCGGGTTTTAATAAAGCAACATGTCGCTGTTAGAGGTGGCTGCGCTGTGAGAAAAGTGTGTGTTTGTGTGCGGGTTATCCTGTGAACAATTTGAGTCACCAGCTGGCTGGGTAGCAAACAAACTCGGCACAAGAGTTAACGTTAGCTTGACGGCTGTAGTTGTAGCCACGTTTCCAGGCGAGAAGTTTTTGTACACTGCTTCAAGGCTGGCTAGCTAATGTTAACTGTCACCAAGCTAACATTAGTGACATCTGAGTGGCCGCTGGTGGAGCAGACAAAGACTAAAACACCAGCCAGCTGACGACTTGTTATCGACTTGTTACACCGTTTATTATGATTAAAGTGCGTTATTTTCCTCAATTCATCACTAACTCCAGTTGACATTGGCGCCCACAGTGACAACAGGAGCTAGCCATCTGTGACAAAGTAAACCAGGCGGCGCGATCACAACAGAGCGTCACAACTGAAGTTTGTTGTCATTTCAAAACCAACTTTTATCGCAACCCGTCATTGCTTTCCTGTTAAAACCATCTGCTAAAGTTAGCTCAACCAGCTGGGTCCAATTCAAACTAACCACGAGTGCGCTTCAGCTGGAATAAAGTTAGCTTATTTGAATATTAGGATGGCGTGGCGTTGTTAGCACACCAGTTTGGAGAAGAGAACCGTATTCACACACACGTACGCACACACCTGTCTGCACACATTCACATGGGTGTCATATTATTGGCCTCTAGACCTTTTTACGCACATTTGGTTTCCTGTCTGTTTTAACTGTGCTTTTGCTACACGCGTGCACGTGTCTTATTTATTTATTTATTTATTTTTAAAAAGCCATGTTTCTTTTTATTGCTTGGCAGGTAACCTGGAAATTGCATTGAGCGAAAAGTTCTCAAAGCTGTTTTGGACTGCTATCTTAGCATATACAGCAAGAAGACACCGGGACTGCAACAAGAAAATAATAGACATTAAAAGTGTACAGTCAAATCAGTAGGGGAAAAAAAAATTGAGTGATATTTGTTTGAAGCAGAATTGATTTTCAGCAAACGAAATTCTACAGTGTTAAAGTCACACATAAGAGGAATAATCTGTAACTTGGCTCAGATAACCATATTTTGCTACTGGCCAGTTTGAATGTAAAAAAAAAAAAAAAAAAAAAGAAGAAGAAGAAGAAGATATAGCACTTGGATATTAAAAGCCAAGATACTTACATAAAAGACAAGGAAAAACAAAAACAGATCCTGTTAAAATTAAGAGTATAGCAAGGAAAAGACTACTTTGCCACAGCAAATTTAGTTTTTGAGATAGATGTTTATGTTTTGGACAGATATATGATCTATTTATTCATATGAATGTTAATTTCTCCCTTTTTGGAGAGTTGTAAATAGACAAAATTCATACGTTGGGCTCTTTTTTTCAAGAGGTCTGAACGTAGGGATTGTGCACACAATACTCTTTAAATAAGAAAACGAAGAAGCAAACGTTTTTCTGGTTTTTAGAGCTATTTTTACACGAGGGCATTAATAACCAACCGAGGGAAGCAAATTAATAAAAAAATAAAAAATAAAACAAATAAAACTTGACACACTGTGAGTGGATAAAAGATTGTGCTGATCTGTCAATCAAGTTGTTGACGCCATGGCTACAGCAAGAACAGCAAACCCAACATCTGTGATGGGACTGAACAAGCCAGCAAACGGGCAGCTCAAAGGACAGCCCAAACCAGCCAACCTGCAGTCAATACCCAGTGCAGCTGCCCAGCAACCTGCAGGCCCCCAGAAAGGAAGCAGCATCCCCCAGAGCAGTGGTGGCATCAAGTAAGATACTGATTCCACAGGTTCCCTCAACCCTGCTGCCCATTTTCAGTGTCAAAGACTGTAAAAGAAACACTAACAATAGAACCTGGACATCCACCATTTTATTTTTGCAGAATTTTACTGCTGCACTGCATGATTGGGGATGGAAATTTATGCACATGCTCTGCATCATCTATAACAACAAACCAACATGATGAAGAACTTGCGTTATACCTAAGTGCGCATATTATAAAGCGTCTCAGGTGGTTCACTTTTTCTGCCAAAACAGTGTTGGTAAGACAATTGATCTGTGTCTGAAATGGCTGAAAGTATTTGGTTTATTTGTCTGTGGGACACTCATTCTTATTTCAAATTGACAAGTTACCATCCTGGATCCAAAACTGAAAAGGCTTGTCCTGAAAAGGGGCCATGCCAAGGTAGCATTCAAGCATCTTTTGTGGCCTGTCCCAGCTGGACCTGGCAAGTCTGAATTGTTTCCACCTTTTTGCCTGTGATCACAGTACTTTGAAGGGTAGGGAAAATTATTATTTGAAGACAGAAAATAGGCAGCATTTTCCCGTTAGTGTTCATATGTGTTATTTTTTGGTGAAATTATGACAGTGCAAATGTATCAAAACAGATTTGGAGATGACTGGAAGAAGTGTCTTCAGCTGCCTCCAAAAGACACTAGAATGAAAACTTCAGTAAGTAAACTATATTAGGAATACCAGACCTATAAGGACTCATTGTTCATGCTGGTGCCTTTTGGCATTATTGCCTCTTGAGATTTCTCTCTGTTCTGCACCTCCCAGGATGTGACCTCAACCAAGGGGAATGAGTTTGAGGACTACTGCCTGAAGCGGGAACTGCTGATGGGAATCTTTGAGATGGGATGGGAGAAGCCCTCGCCTGTCCAGGTAAATATTGCCACCAGTTGCCTAATTAGTTGGTCTAATTTGCTAACTGAATTTGATAATGTGCTCACCTGGACAGCTCCAATTGCGAATTAAATCCTTCAGGTTTTTTTTTTTTTTTGGAGTCTAAGTCATTTTTTCAAAGCATAATCAGATTGGAAAATTGTTTGAAACATTAAAAAGTTTTTCAATATAATTTGCAGAGTTTTAATAATCTTATTTTGCCATTTGTTGGGCAAATAGTATTACAGTATGTTGGGTCAAAAGACATGAATTATATTTAAAAAGACTAAGCAGATGTGGAAAAATCTTTTGCATGCAAAATTATAGAGTTGATGGTTGATTTTCACTGACTGTGCTGGTCTTTGTGCCAACAGGAGGAAAGCATCCCAATTGCTTTGTCAGGCAGAGACATTCTGGCCCGGGCCAAAAACGGTACGGGGAAAAGTGGAGCCTACCTCATCCCTCTCCTCGAGAGGATAGACCTGAAAAAGGATCATATCCAGGGTGAGTTAAGTTATGCTGTTGCTATCTAACCATTAGGACTTTTCAGCATTCCAATATTTATTGTTTATCAAAAGTCATTATCATGTTTTCTTTTATGATATATAATTTCTAAAATAATTTTGATATATACACAAAATAACATCTGCCATGTTTTCTGAATTTTTCTGAATTCAAGAATTTTAGATATCGGAGTGGTGAAACAAAGATTCAGATGATTGTCATGGTTTTTGGCCCAACTGCCCAGTGATAGTATTTTTGTGCCAGGGTCATTTAACCATTACTGACTTAATTGTGACAGTTATTAATATTTATTTATGTATTTATTTATTTGCTCGTACCTCCCATCCTCACAAACTGTTGCAATTTTTGGACTTCTGAAAGATAAAGAATACATACTCCTTTTTGTCAGGTAGCTCATGTTTGTATTTATATTCAGTGTGCATGATGCTCATAGATAGGTCACAGAATCAAGAGCACATGGACAAAAACACTGGCCGTGTCATTCTCCCAGACACATAGTTTGCTCTACTGGAGCTGTGCCATTAAGGACCAGCATACTTTGGTCTCAGGTGTGTATTTGTTGCAAGGCAATAACTGAATAAATGTGGGTTTGTTTGGCGCAATGGAAATTGTTTTAACCTGTGTTTATAGACCACAGGCCAATAATACACTTGAATGTATTTTAGGTTTGTAGGGAAAATATTGAGCAGCTGTTGTTGCACCACCTCCATGTATTCTCAGTCATTCCCATTTCTAACTCTCCCACCAGCCATAGTAATGGTGCCCACGAGAGAGTTAGCCCTGCAGATGAGCCAGATCAGTATTCAACTGAGCAAGCACTTAGGAGGGGTCAAGGTCATGGCCACCACCGGAGGCACCAACTTGAGAGACGACATCATGCGTCTGGATGAGACAGGTGAGCATTTAGTTTATGCCAGGCAGTATTAAAGGGAAAGCAAAGAGCTGTTTCCATTAGGGTTGCTGCCTGAAAGTTGACAAGTTGAATTGACAATCGTAGATCTCCACTGTCAACTTAGGAGGTGAAGCCAGAAGATTTTTTTATTTTTTTTTTTATTTTTTTAAGATAATTGTTGCACATTGCAAAATGAGAATAACGCAAGACACATTCTCCTGAAATACTATTGTGATAAGGAATGGAAAAATAAATTTTTTTATATCCTTTATAACTGGTAGATGCACAACTAGTTGGATTAATTATCAGGTAAATTGCAGAGGACCATACTGAAATTACTTAGCTTTTAATCAACATGAAAACATGTCACACGCAAGTCCAATTTGGTACCTACAGCGTCAAACAAAAGCTCAGTGAGCTGGTGGAGGGCACGTAATTAATTTACAGACAGGTCAGTTTTACTTTACTCATGTCCCATGCAGTAAAGGGATCTGCACCCAGCTTTTGTGAGGCAAGGGTCGATGGACTACTGCAGAGCCGTGGTGGATTTGTTGGCATCAAGAGAAAATGCCGTGTCTGCTGTTGAAAAGAAAAACTAATACTGATTTTGTTGTAGATTGGCAGTGGCAGTGCTTGAAGTTTCGATGTATTTGGTTTAGGCCTAATTATTTAAAGTAATTCTAGTAGCATGTAGCTATTGATTTGATTCTATTTGAAAGCTTTTTATTCATTGTTTGTTAGGATTGGGCCTTAGCTGGTGTTTTTGGTATTGTGACTACTACTCTTGGCTACAGCTACTACATCTCAGCTGAAGTGTCTGTCTTTAGCAGCATGTTTTGAAAGAATATAGCATAACTCTTCACTATGTAACTTGACATAATTTGCTCTTTTTGCCTCCTTTCTTCCTCTTTTCTTAGTGCATGTGATCATTGCCACACCAGGCAGGATCTTGGACCTGGTCAAGAAGGGTGTGGCAAAGGTTGATAAAACCCAAATGATGGTGATGGATGAAGTGAGTTTGGCTTTTTGTTTTGAACAAATCACTTCTCGTTAATGACCACAACACTGAAGTTATTCTGAAGGCTGCTACTTTTGACACCCCCTGTCTGTTCCTCTGTTCAGGCAGACAAGCTGCTGTCTCAGGACTTTGTGATCTTGATTGAAGAAATAATCAGTTTCTTGCCCAAGGACCGGCAGATCCTGCTTTACTCTGCCACCTTCCCCGTCAGTGTGCAAAAATTCATGGTGAGAACACAATGCAATTCGTACAGTCTTGAGTGCATCCAAATGGTAGAAGTGCATGTTGATCTTGCATAGATCGCACAAAATCAAATGTCAAGGATGTCAGAGACTATCTTTCCCTTCAAGGTGTCTAAAAGATGGGTCATCAGTCAGGGTTAACCTGGGAATTTAAGCATTACATTTCTAGTTCTGGAAAATTAAATGAAAAGCCTTATACTGATGGACTGTGGAAAACAGGAGGTAAAAAGATCTGACACTTAAAAAATGTTTATGGTATAATTTGGTGTCTGAAATGGCATATGTGCTTCCATTTCACACAATTAGGAATTCACAAAAATGGTTGCCCTCTGAAACCAGATTTGGGCAACTTTGTGCCGCTTTGTGTCATCTGGCTGCCTGGGTTGACAACCAATTTCTGTGGAGGCAAAAAAAAAAAAATCATTGAAAGACTAGAGTTTTTGTTTACTAGGACTACATTGCGTTCATTTGCAGTTAATTATTTGAAATTAATGTTCCCAGTTAGCAGAAACTATCATACCCAAATGCTTGTTTACATAACTGTTTGATAGTTGAAATATGGTGTAAAGTTAATTGCTCCAAATAATCATTTAAATGTGGTACACACTGTCAGTTTTGGCACCTAAAGGCTGATGCCACTTGTGGGTTATTTTGGGGGGAATATGTATCTTGGCACAACTTCTTTTTCAGATGTCCTTAAAGGCTTTCCTGCATGGTTAAAATCTGTCAGGGTTGGTCATTAAAGCACAACATTAAAGCACTGATGTCTTTTCCAGGCAAAGCACCTGAAGAAGCCGTATGAGATCAACTTGATGGAGGAGCTGACGCTGAAGGGCATCACCCAGTACTATGCCTATGTGACTGAGAGACAGAAGGTCCACTGCCTCAACACACTCTTTTCTAGGGTGAGTACAATCCACCAATGGAGTGCTGTCTGCAAGCTAGTTACTCAGCTCAAGCTGCTCTGCTTCATACACACGTGAGATGCCTCACCCTCCACACATCATTTACAAAACACACCCTAACAATTAAGTGATCTATTTAAACTGCAAAAATTTCCCATCTCTCCCTCTAAGTGCCACTGCTGCCCTGCATTGCTGCTACTCTTTCAGCACTTCCACCACCCCACATTGAGGCTATTTACTCATCACTCTCCAATATCTATATGTAAACATGTCACAGGGAGTGATGAGCTAGATGGTAAACTCTTGACTTGTATTGTGATGCAGTTTATAGCTCATTTTAAATGAGTTTTCTGACTGAAATGTAGATTGTTAAGGGTTGCAGGGACATCAGTGACGGGGGTCTTGGGTATTAATATCTCTGCTGTATGTGACTCCAGTCCTTCAGTTTCCGAGCTGATCACATGTATATTTCCTTTCTTACAGCTTCAGATAAACCAGTCCATCATCTTCTGTAACTCTACCCAAAGGGTTGAGCTCCTGGCCAAGAAGATCACCCAGCTGGGCTATTCCTGTTTCTATATCCATGCAAAGATGATGCAGGAGTACAGGAACCGTGTGTTCCACGACTTCAGGAACGGGTTGTGCAGAAACCTGGTCTGCACAGGTAGGTTAAGCGCATTTGGTGTTTCAAAATCTGAGCTGGAATTTTGAAATATCAATGGTTGATAAGTTGGTTGACTGCTGATGATTATGTGCTTGCTTTCTTTAAGACTTATTCACCAGGGGTATTGACATCCAGGCGGTGAATGTGGTTATCAATTTTGACTTTCCCAAAAGCGCAGAGACCTACCTGCACCGCATTGGAAGATCAGGTGAAGAATGCCCCATATACAAATTCACAAATTCAAAACAAGCTGATTGCGTTAGTTAGAGCTAACATGTTTCAAATCTGGCTCACCCAGTCTACACTCCTTTACACTACCTCTCTTTCTCTTTAGGGCGTTTTGGTCATTTGGGATTGGCCATTAATCTGATCACTTCAGAAGACCGCTTCAACTTGAAGGGCATCGAGGAACAGCTGGTTACAGACATAAAGCCCATCCCCAGCAGCATTGACAAGAGCTTGTATGTGGCAGAATTTCACTCTGTGGACCCAGATGATGATGGCGGTGATGGAGAAGCCAAACAAAAAGAATTGGGAGCAGCTTGAATTAATGGTTAGTAATCGTCGCATATGCAGTGGGGACACAAAGGTTTTAGAGAAATAATGGTGACCTATTGTGTTCAGATACTTCTGACAAATGGTAGAATAAAGGGACTTATGGTATCCAGAAAAGCACAGCACATGAAAACATGTCTTAGAAAGAAAAATGTTCTGACCATGATTTTGCCTTTTTAAAATTTATTTGTCCTAGTTCATGATTTGGATGGGTGACTGTATCTGTTGTCTGTCAGTCAATTGCTGTATTGGTGGGCAGATTATCATAGATTGTAATAAAGAAACACATCTGAACTGTCTAGTTTGAAACAACGTAAACACTACCACTGTCTGATAGAGAGATGGCATCCTCTTTCATCAAGTAGATTAGCAGATTAGAGGTTTTTCAGGACTTAAAGGTTAAAGGATAAGTGTTGTCTTTCTTAAGCGGTAGAACAGCAGGTCAACGTAGATTTGAACGCAGAGCTCATCAGCACGCTGGCCCAGCTGTCTTGACTCACTGCAGGATTGCATGAGCAGTGAGTCATTCACACGGCTGTGATCAGAATTCCTAACTTGTCCTGTATTTGTTTTTCAGGAGAAACGTGGCACCTGGCATTCATCGCACACACTGTCAGACAAGATTCCAAGTGAAGATTTCTGTCCTCCACTTTGCCATAAAAATGGTCTTTTAAATTCCTTTTTATTTCCAGTTTTAGTTTACAGCAGTGGTCAGTTCTGTCTGGGCATAGTTTACAGCACATACTGGTCAGCTGGCATGTTTCACACTGAAACAGCAAATGTTAATCAGTCTGGCCTTCTGCAACACTGCCATTGATATCACTGTATCCTGTGACTTGGGCTGGATTTCTGAAGTCTGTCGTTTATCTTAGCCTCTCACTACACTGGAGAGAAATTCTCATCAACCTTTTATGGTGGTTTGATGGTAGAGAAATGTGAAATCAAAGATGGACTTGAATGAATCAGCCAAGGTCACGACCCTGCTGTGTAGATAAGGCCCTTTCCACTGGTAATGTTCACCTCATGCTGGCATGCCTTTGAGTAGGTGGCCACAGAGGAAACCAAAGCTGTAGAGTAAACCAGAGTATTAAAGTTAGAATAAGCTAGAATATTAAAGGCTCCAGAAACCAAAATGACCACTTGAGCTTTGATGGCCATCTCAAAATAAGGCTGCCATGATGCTGCAGTTACAAAGGGCAGAAACAATATTGACAATTAACTTTTTATTATGAGTATTTTTTTTAGAGTCAAGGGTTTTTGCTGCCGAAATATGACAGCTTAAGGTGACTGTCAGTTACGCTATATGGTTCTTTATGTCAAAGCACAAGCCCGTTAATAAGGGAAAGTCAGTTTACTATGTAATTGTTTTCATATCCCTTCAAAGCTATAGAACCAGGCAGCATCTTCTCAGGTCTGTAGATTATTGTTGGTTTTATGTGAACCTGAAATGTCAAGAGGCCTTAGTCAATTTAGTTTTTTTTTTTTTTTTTTTTTTTTGATGCCAAGACTCCCTAGATGTTAAATCACTGAGTTTGTTTCCATGCCCTCCCTTCTACACTCCAAAGTGCCTTAATCTAGCACCTGTCCGCTATGCTTTGCTTTTTTCTGCCCAGTTCTCCATGCCATCTTTATTTTATGACATATTACAAAATGTGGCCTGAAAAAGGAGCAGGGATGGTCATTCCCAACAATAAGTCCTGATTGAGGAATTGCTGCAATTCCTCATAAGAGTTTTGAAACAGTTACACCATAAAATGATTTTGTAAACGTGACCAGCTGCAGTTTTCTTTTTTTTTTTTTTTTTTGGTATGGCTTTGTTAAACTGACTCCTGACCACAGCACATTACATGAACGACAAGGTATCTAAAATGCGAGGGAGTGCTATTTCCATGTATTTTTCTTTCTTTTTTCCCCCAAGTGAGTGCTGTCGTCTCTCCTCTACCTGTATGATTTACTCTGGTTGGTCTTGGCATTAATGTCAAGCAGCAGCAGAGAAGGGATCATTGTGTTTTTGCTCTTCCTCAGCTTCTGCAGTGGTAAATACTCCTGTCTTTTGTTCATGCCTGGCTCTGGAATACCCTTGTTGATGTTGGATTGTGGCTCTCTAGTTATTGAGCCTCAGTGAAGACAAAAAAAAAAAAAAAAAAAAATCCCTTTTCATTAGTCATGTGACACTTCTGTTGAACTTCAATGTGAAGTGTACTGAGAAGGGTATTTCACAGCCACGGCATTAAAAAGGAAATGCTTTGTGAGTATGTTGTCAAACCTTGTCAAACTTGAGACCATTTTTGTCCCAGCTCTGAACTGTGGAGAATGATATACCTCCATTTCTTGTTATGACACCAGATTTGGTTGAGACAGCTGAGTTTATTTTGTATGAAGTGCGTCAATGCCAGCGCCTCGAAGGAATGAATAAAGTCCAACTACATCTCCATTGTTGTCTCTTGGTGTCTCTACTTTTTTTTTTTTTTTTTTTTTTTTTTTTTTTTTTTTGGCAGTTTGCTTTCTTAAACCTTGCTTACTAGCATCTGCATTAGGAGCCGTTTGAAACTGTTGAAAGTCGTAAACCGGTATCCGTTAGGCTAAATTCGCTACAGTGTCATTCTTAACATCGCTTCCGTTACGTTAGCAACACGGATGTAATGTTCATGAAAGAAAAAATGACTTGGGTGTACAAAATGTAAAGATGTCTGAAACAAAACGTGTGTGTTTAGGTAAAATAAACGCCAACCTGGAGGCTAGAGACAGGTGTACCCTTGGAATGTCATTCAACGGCAGACTGAATTAACCGACTGGGGGGCGAGTGAAGCCCCTCGCGCGTCAGCCGAAGTGGGTTGTCACAGTGACAGCTCTGGCCAATGGCGATTGAAGTATGACCCACAGCAGCCAATCAGCAGCTTAATCGCTGTGAATGGGCGGGGAAACGTCAACTACGGTCACGGACGTTGTGAACTTTACCGGTGTTGAATTACCCCCCCGGACCCGAACCGTCAACGTGAGTAAACCGTTAATTCGTATGGATAATTGGCTAATATGAAGACTACCGATGCACAAATTTACAGTCAAACGTTGTGCTTGTTTTCTCAGTTTCGGGTTAAGACAGGACTGAACTCCATGTCCCACCCACATGGCTAGCTCGGTAGCTAGCTAGCTAACATTGCTAAAGTTAGATTAGCTGTTGCAGATTAAATTAATGCTAGCAAGACAGTTTGGCCGGCTAGTGGCTATTCTCCAAATGGTACACACCACAAAAAATGCATCTCGGCAGCTGATTAGGTTTGATGGTTATATGTATAAACAGCTGTAGTCTAAGTTGTCTGTGTCTAGCTAAGTTGGGCCTTTAAGCCAAACATGGGTTAGCTGCTAGTTAACGTTCCTGCCAGGACAGTGGGAAAAGATGACTTAACATTAGCCAGTCGTATCCGAAGGGATCGAAGTTACTGTAAGATAAGGTAGTCAAGGTTGTCACCGCTAAGCACGGCCATGTGCCGTAAGGTGTGTTAGCGCTAACGTGGAAGTCCTGAGCACCGACAATGTCCGCAGTGCTATGCAGTGTATTTAACTTGGCGCTGGTGTTTTTTTGAGAGAAAGTGTGTTTAACTCATCAAAACTGTTCAGTGTTTAACTGCAAAGTCAACATTATGCAGCTCACCGCCTCTCTCCTCTCAATCCCACTTCCTATCCCCATCTTGCTCTGTTATATTCTCACAGTATGGGCAGTGTGTTGGCTGCCACCTCCCCCAGTCCAGCTGCAGCTGCAGCTGGAGGTGGCCAAGGGGTCCCAGGGTTAGTACCTGTCCCTCCGGGGTTCACCATGCCGACAGTGTCTCCCGTCCCTCCAACATCTGCATCCGGCCAGCCACCAGAAGATAAAGAGTCCCCCCTCCCAAACCCAGGCACATATGAGGAGTGCCACCGCAAATGTAAAGGTCAGATGTTGATCTTATGACTCGAGGGAATTTAGAGTTTTGTTGACTAATTATTTGCAAGCGTTTGACTAATTCCATGGCAATCATCATATTTGCACCGACTTGCATGGCTCTAATTTTTATTGTTATTTCTGTTCCAGAGGTGTTCCCTTTGCAGATGGAAGGTGTGCGATTAGTGGTTAACAAGGGTCTGAGTAACCATTTCCAGGTAAATTATAGATGTTGTTCATCTGTTTTTTTCCTGCACACCAGTGCACGCAGTTTGAGTGTTAGAGTTACCAACATGAGTGAATATAATCCCTTGTACTGTGTTTTTATAGGTCAGCCATACTATAACCCTCAGTACCCTGGGTGATTCTGGCTACAGATTTGGTGCCACCTACGTAGGCAGTAAACAGACTGGACCCACTGAGGTAATGACCACTTTCCATCCCTTTAGTAATTCCTTAAACTCCTACACCCTTGTTCTTTGCTGCCTTGAAAAACAGTGTACATAGATTTACATGCAACTTCACATGTCATGCACAAAACTTGAAAGCCATCAGATTGACAACAGTGCATTTTATTCTGCTTAGTCATTCCCAGTGATGGTGGGCGACATGGACAACACTGGCAGTCTGAATGCTCAGGTCATCCACCAGCTAACAACCGCTGTGCGTTCCAAAATAGCCATCCAGGTATGCAGACTTTCACTGGTGTAGATATGTGGAATGGTATCCCAAGTTTTGGCTTTAAAGTCTATTCTGGTCATTTTAAACATGTTGAATGCCACTTTGCCATTCTCCTCTCACATTTTTTATTTACTATGTGTGTTGCAGACTCAACAGCATAAGTTTGTGAACTGGCAGTGTGACATGGAGTACCGCGGGGAGAACTTCACCTCTGCTGTAACAGTTGGGAACCCAGACATCCTTGTTGGATCTGGTATGATTGTTTCTCAGAATCATTGTCAAGTCCCTTGATATCGCTAGGCTGAATCCTCGAATGTATTGAGATTAGCCCTGACTACATTTCTTGATTAGGAAATTTATACGTCAAGTTTTAAATTGTTCAAAATGTGTGTCTGTGTTCACAATGCATGCTCCATAATGAGCATTATATGCAGATATCTGGCCTGTGTAAGGGTTTTGGATAAGATTACGTAAGGTACATAAGATACATACATCTGGTTTTGACCATATCAGGTGTGTTGAAGTATATACCAAGGCACACATGCTCATGCCTGTCTATGCTTGGTATATGTGTGTATTTGGTATTAGGCCTCTGCCAGTCAGACATTTAATTTTAATTTGAACAGGAGGAATGTATATATTGGATTATTTTACTTGGTTCTTTGTGGGGCAAAGTAGAACCAGAAAAGACCGCTTCACTTTTTCAAAAGGAGAATGAATGCAGGATGTGTAACAAGTTTAGTTAAATGACTGATTGTGTTATCCAGATATGGAAAAAATGGCACAAATCATCCAGCCGTGGGCTGCAGAGATGACTACCCCCAGGCTAGATGGTCATGGTAAAGACACATGGGACTGAGAGCTTCATGGTTACATGCCTGCAGGCTACAACTAAGCACCTTCAATTTTACATGTACAAAATGGCTTTTCAAATATTTTAAAAGATATCGTGCTTTGCTATAGTCAGTAGGGATGGGACTGTTTGGGAGCCTTATGATTCATTTCTAATGATGCAGTGCTGCTGTGACCTGGGCACAAGAGACGATTGTTTGAGAGTTTGTTTTAATTCTGTCAAGTGTGTCAAAGTTTGTCAAGCGTGTTGAAGTTGCTTGGATGCTGGCAAGTCTATCTGGTCAGAAGAAAGTGAATGAGAGAACAAGAATATAATGATGGGGAAGAAGACTGTTGGAGTGCTGTTATCAATTACATTCAGTGTTTGCACACAACATGACGCTACATGGCTTAGCAGGG
This sequence comes from Myripristis murdjan, assembly GCF_902150065.1. NCBI lineage: Eukaryota > Metazoa > Chordata > Actinopteri > Holocentriformes > Holocentridae > Myripristis > Myripristis murdjan. Next base: position 22,684,968 of record NC_043995.1, read on the forward strand.
GGAAGAGACCAGGTGCCGCGTGTTAATGTCAGGGAATGGCTGCTGTCCTTATGGCAAAGGGCTGCATCAGAACTGGGCCTTGCTGGACAAAGATCCAGAGGAGTTGCCGTGATGGTGTGGAGGGCACGGAAACAAGGGAGGAGGGGTGGCATTCAACATCGACTCCACCTAAGGTGCAACAAGCCACCTCTGCCATCAGTGCTCTTGAACAGCTCTCCTTCTCTGAGGAACAGGACTTGCTCCTGAACACAAGGGTCTCTAGTGAATACTTCAAGGAGAGATACAGAGACATGGCTTCAAAGAGATATTCCAGATCCATTAGTTCAGGTTGAAGGCTGCTCAAAGCTTCACATTGATAGGAATAACAACTCAGGGAAAACCAAAGGAGGTGGCATTTTTGTTTTTGTCAGGCACTTTTTGGTGCAGGAATTACACAACAAAAGAAATGGTAACCGTGACCTTGAATGTATATATCTACGTCTAAGATCATTTTACCTTCCAAGAGACTATAGGAACATTTTTGTCTGTGCTGTATACATCCTGCCTAATGGGAACACATCCAGTTGTGGCTTACATCTAGCTGGCTGTGTTCAAAACAAGCCTGATGCACCGATATTTGTACTAGAGGTCTCCAGTCGCTGTAAGATGTTGGACAAATGCAAAGGCAATATTAAAGTTGCATACAGTGCTAAGGTTGGACCCCCCTTTTGAAATTCATATCATAACACCATGCAGCAAATTCCCACTTTCAAATCTGCCTTTAAAAGAAGCAAATTTTTTTCAAAGACTGTCAATGTCTGGCAGGATAGCAGTAAGGAGGAGCTAAATGGTCCCTTTCTGGCCACAGATTGGATGTTTTCCACCAAGACGGCAATATTGACAGCATTGTGGAGGTGATGACAAGATACATTTATTTTTGTGTTAATAACTTTAGTGCCAGAAAAGACTGTTAGGATATACCAGAACAGCAAAGATTAGATCACACCTGAGATCCAACATTGCATCAGACAGAAAAAAACAGGCCTTCTGGAGCCATAATCGAATCAAAGTGAGCAGTTGCGAGCAGAAAGCTAAAAGGGGGAACAACAAGAGCAGCATAGTTTACATGTCAGAGAAGCCTTTTCAACGAAGGACTCAAAAACCGACAAACAAACAAAATGACAAACGTGAAGTCTGACAAGATGGATAGAGTAATTAGTGATCCAAATGCAGTGGCTAAGGCTTTTAAGAAGTTGCGCAATAAGAAGCCCAGTAGGCCTGACAGTATTTTGGCTCTTCACATTTAAACATTTTCTGATGAGTTGACCTCAGCCTGGAGCCCTCTATTCCAGCTCCTCTTATATAATCAGATGGTACTATACATTTCTCACAGGAAGACAACAACAGGTGAAAGTTAACTCTTTGACGTACAGGTTGTAAGTACTGGAGCTCCACAAGGTTGTGTAAGCTCCCCCTTCTTTTCACATTATATACAAATGACTGAAGAAACCAGAACACAAACAACTATGAGTTTTCTGATGATACAACCCTACTCAGATTTAAACAGATTCAGCTATGTATAAGCCAGAGATAGAAGAGGTTGTGCAGTGGTGTGAGGGCGCACAACCTGATGTTAAATATGGTCTTCAATCCCAGGTTTCTTGGTGATTTTTCTCTACAGGGAGAGAATTGAGCAGGTAATAACATACAAGTACTTAGGTAAGGGGAATGTGCAATATCTTGATGTACAACGTTTGTACAATAATTTGGTATAGGACATTTTGATCAATATGTTGATGCACGGCATCTGTGCAGTGGATAAGAGGGATTAATGTGGGAGCTTGCAGTATTCTTTGTTCTGGTGTGTATGGATCTGTGTGTGATACCGCATGTCAGTTGTAGTTTGATTGTACATGTAAATTGATAAATTGTGTGTGCGGCTATGTCAACTGTGTTCTCCTGAATGCCCAGGATAAATTTCTCCTAAAGGAGTACAGCAAGCGCTGCTCTGTTTAAATGAAATAGGCTATGACAGAGTTATTTTCTTCACCCGTTCAGAGTTAGCTAGCCACAGTCTGCACTGCACTGTGACTGTGCTTGAGGCAGAGTTATCTGTAATGTATGTAGCTAGGAGAAAACTGGAATCATAATGTGATTGAAAAAAACATGAACATGAAATCAGTTGTTTGAAATTGTGAGTCAATTTAGAATCGTAAAAGAATCTTGTTTTTTTAATGTGAATCTATTGTACCAGATTGTAGCATTTTGCTGATTAAAAAATGTAACTATTTTCTTCCATTGTGTTGTTGTAACTTCCTCTGGGTTTAGCTGTTATTTAGAGTTTTGTTTGTTGAGAATGTGCAGTTCCTAGCTCTGAAGCTCTGAAGATATGGATTTGTTGAGAGCAAGAGAGGAGAGGAATGAGAAGAGAAATGTTGTGTGCGGTCATTTCTCTGGCTTGTATGGCTCGACTCAAAGTAAGGCAGTCTTGGTAATGCTGCTGGCAATCATGGAAATTGGAAATGGTTTCATGTGAATGTGTGTCTTTTTTTTCAGGTATATTGGTGGCCCATTACCTTCAGTCCATCACACCCGCGCTGGCTCTGGGTGGTGAGCTGGTCTACCACAGGAGACCAGGGGAGGAGGGAGCTGTCACTTCCCTCATGGGCAGGTACACAGGTACGACCCACAATGCACCATGCATTTCCTGAACCTCACACTGTAAGACTGTAGGATTTCCAAAAGACTTAACCATTTACAAACTTGTTCCCTTTTTTTTTTTTATTACAAACTGCTTATGGATTTTTAGGTAGTGTAATTTAACATAAATATTTTACATGTGTTGCACTTTTATTTCTTCTGATGAGGGACTGGAGATAGAAAAAATAGCTGCCTACCTATACTTCTGTACAATTCTGCAGACTTCTTGGAATATTATGCCTACACTTGTACATGGTCCCAGATAGACAGATAGACTAAAAAAATGTAAAGATAAATAAAGTTTTTAAAATTATTTATTATCTAGTAATGCTCTGTCTTTTATGTCTGATTGAATCTTTTCACTCAGGTGAAAATTATGTTGCCACACTGACGCTGGGGGGAGCAGGAGCCCATGCTACATACTATCACAAAGCCAATGACCAGGTACCCAACTTGTTAATGCACATGGTGTGCTGTGAAAGCCCCTCCTTTCTCACTCAAGTGTCAAGGACTAATTTTTTTGACAGTGCGGTGTGATGTGACTGAAATGTCTGTTGGTCAGTGTCTACTCATTATGTGTGTATTTTTGTTTTGTTCACCTGCTGTATTATAAAACCAGGAGGTCTCTTATTAATTTAACTTGTGAATTCTCCATTTTAGTTACAGATAGGGGTTGAATTTGAGGCCAGCACAAGGATGCAAGACACCACAACGTCTTTTGGTTACCAAGTAGACCTTCCCAAAGCTAACTTGCTCTTTAAAGGTAAATTACTGTAAATGCACATATACCCCCTTAATAGTTGAGTTTCTTTGTACCATTCAAAATGAACACAGATTTTCTTTTTAAATCTAGTTCTTTGTTTGCCTCACACCTCCATCTTCTCTCTCTCTCACTCTCTCTATGTTTCAGGCACAGTTGATAGTAACTGGGTGGTTGGGGCGACCCTGGAAAAGAAGCTGGTGCCGCTGCCCCTCACACTGGCCTTAGGGGCTTTCCTCAACCACCGCAAGAACAAGTTCCAGTGTGGTTTCAGTGTCACCATTGGCTAGAGGGCCGTGAGCCGCACCGAGCCAGCTCGCAGGTCTCTGCTTGGACCGGCACAGAGACACATAGGGACCTGGACTGACTTCTAGAAACCAGATTCAGAGACTCTCTTACAACTGTGATTTCTTGGACAGAGAGAGAGAGGAAGACAACTTACAAGGAGCCAGGATTGGCCAAGCCATGCCTACATACTGTAGCACAAATGTCTATTTCCTTTTTGGTGTATTGGATATACCCAGAGGCTGGAGGGATATAAGAAAAGAGAGAGCATCAGGCGATGCATGAGAACTTGTGATGTTATAATCAAACTCTAAGTGGTTAGACCTAATATATGGTGATGAATTATGATGGATTGAAATAAACCTGATTACTTTTGTAAAACTGGATGTCTGGTTGTTTATAGAAAACTAGGTAAATTGGCCAAGATTTGCAGTAATGCTGCAAGCCATTTTATATCCTTGCCATATATAATTTCAGAAATTATGATAGTACTTGTAGGACTGAGTGAGATTAACTGTCTTAGGGTGTAAAAACTTTATCTTATTGACAGAAGTATTTTTCATTGTGATAACAGAGTAAAAGCTTACCTCATTCCTGCAATCATACATCAATTGCAGTCATCACTATGCAAGCTAAACTATTTTTATTTGCATCTATTGAGGAAATTGTCCCTGTTTGTGTGACAATACAAGAAATTTTACCATTTAAAAATAACTTTAAAAGCAATTTTTGGGAGCATGGAAAATTAAAAATACAGAATGTTTCATGAGGATGAAAATTGATTGAACAAATATTCAGTTGAACTGATTTGGAATCGAGTAAAGCAACAGCATTAAAGGTTATACATAAGTTTTTGCTGTTTGAGAGATAAAGACTCCATTACACAAAGTCCTTTACTTTTTATTTCTGATCAGGCACGCCAACTCTCTGACCTCAGTGTTTAGTATCACTGTTTGCCATGCCAGTGCCAGCTATCTGTGTAGGGCTCCCTATAACAAAAAAATTACAATCAGTATGAGAAAATGTATTAGAATATCAAAACTTCCTTATTTTTTCATCTAACAGTAATAGTACAAATTGTGGTAGGTCAGAGATAAAGAATGTCCTATCAACATGCTTCCAATGTCACTTTGAAACAAACAAATGTAATCTTTCAGTTTATAATAAAAAAAAAAAAAAAAAAACTGAGCTAAGGTGATAAACAACAACAAACAAGAACAAAAAGGCAAATACACAGAATTCTCATGGTGTAATGCATTTACTTGTCACAAAAGTGTCCACTATCATCTCTGGCATCAAGTTACGTGTCAAATAATGGCATAAAAGCTTGGCCTCACTTGCCATGAATCCAACAATAGCCATCATGCCTGGGTGAGACATGGAGCCTACTTCACCATCAGAGAGCCTAAAAAAGAGCAAAACAAGAAAAACTGGCTGAGGCCACGAAGGGTTAAAATATGATCATGCAGTCATGAGAATGTGACTGCATGCTGGCTATTCAAAGTTGATTAGAAAATAGAAAAAAGACAGGAAAAAGAATCTGAGAGTAGGTTGTAAGACTCAAAGTAATAGAAAAATGTGTAAGAGCAATTGTTCATTAATGAAGACGTTGTCAGCATCTTGTATTCTCTCACAATTGTCATCAAGTCTTGATATAAAATATAAATGGAGCAATATTATTTTTTCTGATGAAATGTTAATACCAACACAATTACAAAAAAAAGATGTCCTACTGTGAGGCATATGGGCCTTTATCATGCTCTTAGTCTCCACTGGTTGCAGTTTGATACATGGGAGAGCGCTGCTGCTAAAAGGAGATCTGATCATGATCATAACACTGAGTTAGGGTCCTAACTCAGTGTTATTGTTAATATTTGGCTGTACTGATCAGCATGTGTTTTAATGAATAACTAGCTAATGATTTGCCAAGATACCATGATCTTATGACTTTGTGATGCACATGACTGTTAACTTACTATTAACTCACTGTTAACTCATTATTAAGTATATATGGTTACTGGTGATAAGACTGCCTGACAGGGTTAGGGTTAGGGTTAGCATGTTCTCAGTGTACCACCTTTGAATCCTGGACAACAAGCTTCAACCAGGAATATTCCTGTCCCATCAACAACAAGGCATTAGGTAATAAACAGATGCGCTGGTTCATCTGGCACAGAGGCATACTTGTTGCAGATGGCTGGAAGCAGAAATCCATAGCTTCAACCCACTGTGGTAAATAGCACATGAATTTACAGTATTAACTAATGCTGATGCAGTAAACAGTAATGCATGGCTCACTTATTTATGAATTATTCATTAACTCATGATGATCTGTGCATCGGTTAAGCAATAATGAATGCATATCATAGCTGTTTTGCTTTGCTTGTTTTTCTCTTACTGCTTATGTTTGCTACTGTTGTTGTATCGCCTGATACTGTTGTCTGCTTGCCACCTACCACAATGTTTGTGTGCTGGGCTGCATGTCTTTTATGAATTGCTTTAGTCAAAGTTCTCACTAGTGCTCAAAAGGTTCTCAAAGTCATGATCTGCCAGGTCAGATGTGGGCACTCAAGCTCAGCAAGGCTAATCTCATTGACTGAGAATCCTCTTGAAAAACTTCCTGCTCCTTAATGAACCTCAAAGTGCACCTGAAAGGGCTTGGTGGCATTTGTGGGGACATGCAGGAGCTGCCAGTGACATATTGGTGGACCTGGTGGGTGGTACATTCTATGTGCCATGATCAATTACTTGAATTTATTAGCGAGTGCATCATCAGCTACAGCCTGAATGCAAGCTGCACTAAAGGCAAAAATTTCAAAGTATCTAAGTGCTATTCAAATAATAGCAGGTAACTGTGCCTGAGGTCATTACCGGTGATCTTATGAGACGCAGCTTTCCTGGCGAGACCCTCTTAACCCAGGAAGTCTCTGATCCAGACGCTGAGCTGGTCTGACTGGTTCCCACTGTTGCAGTAAGTAAGTACAAGTAAGTAAAACAAGAGACACTGGACATGACACTTCCTGCTGGGGCTCATCGTCTTTGCCTCCAGCCAGGCTATATCTCCCTTCTGAGCAGACGCTGTGCAGGCGCAATGAAGTATCCTGCATCTTGAAACAGAATGTTGTATTTTAATAGTCTTGTATAGGAGTGGATTGGGCTGCATCTCTATGTCCTAGTTTTAAACATGAAATAGCAGTATCACAGGTACTACCAGTGGAAGTCTGACGAAACTTTGAGGGATGATGGATTGGGTTCTGCCGTTTAGAAAACTGCATTATTTGATCTGCAAGGTCAGTATAATTACAGGTCAAGATATCTAACTTTGTAAGGTCCTAAAATCTTTGACCATGAGTTGGACTGACACCAAGGTTATTACACGTATATCCCCACAAATTACACACATTGGCCTAATGAGAGTGTTATAATTAAAATTTTATCTTCGGTATCTGATCTGACATCTCAGACATTGCTGGTCTGATTTTGACAAAACTTTGAGAGCTTGTTGGGTTGGTTGTGGATCCAAGAGGATAAAACAAGCTGCTGGGCCTGGATGAGCCAGTTTGTTGGTTGGTGTGAGACCAGTTTCCTCCTATTAAATACTAAGAAAACCAAAGAAATCATATTTGATATTAGTGTGATCACTGAAATCTGTGCCTGCAGGGGGTGCTGTTGCACAAATATGTGAATAGCTTTGTGCAAATGAATGTGATAGGATGACACAGCTCCTATTGCTTTTTTAAAATGTATATAAACTTGGTACAATTGTGGAAAAAAAAAAAAAAAAAAACTACGAGTATCTATTAAGAAAGCCAGTATTTTTAGCTGAGACACTAGATGAGATTACTTTTCCTGCAGCCCCTGTTGCTTCCTGTCAGAAAGAGGGTCTATGCTTTCCTGGTAATTTTTTTTTCTTTTACTGAAGAGGATAAAAATGCTGGAAGTGATTTTTCCACTGACATTTCTGCTATTACCTGGAACTCTGAGAACTTCAGCCTTTTTTGCACGCTTTCAATTTTTGTAATGTGAAGTAATCCAGCAGGTTCTCAACTCAGCTACACAAAATGCATAATGATATCTAAAGGCCATAATGACTTAGTGAGTGATTCCATATTATACAGCTTTACAATATAGTAATATCAGTGATAGCTTGTAGGCCTATGGATGCAGGTCCTGACTATACAGCTCAGTTTTAGCCTAATCCATCTGTTATATCCATTAAAACTGACTAATTCTTGTCTCGGCCACACAAAATAGCAGAATGTGCAAATGCTTCATGTAAAAGGATTTATTTCACATTGTGGGCAAACATGTTGTCACTCATGGAGTCCTTTGTCCTTTGCACAATGAATGGTCTTGGGCAGAAATCAAATCGGTATCAGAGCTTATATTTTGTTTTGTGAAAGTTTTCATCAGGAGGCAAACATGCTGTGCCTAAACACTAAACACTAAAACTACCTGACAACTATAAAATAATATATGTTCCGTTCTGTATTGGCTAGCTCATTTTTCATTATGAGGGAGACCAGAATGTAAAGTATGGTTTAAGTGATGACATTTAACATTGCTCTCGCAGAAACTGGACATACAGTTGACACACAATCTGTGGCAAGGTCGGGGATGCTGAGAGGAGCAACAGGAGTGTAAATGAGATAATAAAAACACTTAAATGTGCAGTAATACACTTAACATCTCAGTCAAACTTCAATTTGCATCCCAGGAGCTTAAATTTCAAGTAATTTTGCTCTTGCATGGTAACAGAAAAATCATCAGTTTAACTGTTACTGTGCTGAATTTATAGGATAATTTTTCATGGCTTACACTTTACTTGAGACAAAGGGTGCATATTAATGTCATGACTCTTGGACATGGAGTACTGTGGAAAATCTCTTAATGTTCAGTGCAGAAAAGAACTGAGATGAAGGTTATAGGATTAAATCTTTAGCACTGACAGAAAACGTCTTTACAGGTGAGGGATGTATGTTTTCTGCAGCAACATTATATCCCATTCTCTTCGTGCAGTACAAAGCTGCCATTTTCAGAGCGTTGAGGGCAAGGCTGCTGCCATTACAGCCAACAACACTGTCAGCATAGAAAACACAGGTCCTGTGGACAGACTGGGAAGAGCAGAATCAGAATTGGTTATGAGCATTGTGGTTATAATGATGATGATGCTAAAGATTATATCACAGTAGCAGCTGATAAAGGAAGTTGGACAATAATAATTGTACCCTTGGGTGTAGGAAAAATGTCAGGTTAGCTCTCCCTTAGGGCAGCTTGAGCTAGTCGTTACTACTCAAAGGTTACATTAAAATGTGCTCTATTTGCTATGACATCCTTGGTTTCATTTTTGTGGCTTATTTATGCCCCAGCGAATCAGTTCAGTGTATCCTCACATGATTTGAGAGGTGATACCAGACATACACACCTGACTACAAATGATGTGGTGGTTGGCGTGTTCTTGTCCTTCCTAGCAGAGAAGGAAGACATTGTCAATAGTTTTGTAACTGTGCTTTTTTTATTGTCTTTGATCCACATGCAGTTTACTGTGTCCCTGTGTATGGGAGTCTCACTTATTATGTATCGAATAGTAGCGTCTTACAGTCGGTTTAGGCAGGTCCTGCTGTCATCTGAGTGTATCAGTGTGGCGTGATTCAAGTTGGTCCACACGGGATCCTTCAGGTCTGAGTTGTTTAGGTGCAGACTCGATAAATCTGGAAATCAGATCAAAAAGTTTGATGGAAATAATAATTAGCATGCTGGAAGAACATCAGTCTTGCTGCAAAGTCATGATATAATCAGCTCCTCCTGTCGGCTCCGATGCCTTACAACATTTAGCAATGCCATGATACTGCTTACCCTCCAGTTTACATGGACAATCAGCCATTAAAGTTCTGGGGATGATTTAACAACAGTATACTTCAAGATCATCCACACATTTTAAATCAATATAAAACTCCCATATTTCAATGAGTGTAGCCTATTTTGTACACATATATTTGGACAAGCTGGTTAATCAGGATTTATATTAACACAAAGGGAGGAAGGAAAAAAATGTTTTATGAGTTTGTGTAGCACCTACCATCAAAACTGAGAAGAAAGAAGACATCCCCTCCTTTTAAAAAGTTTCCAGACCAGAATGCATCAAAGTAGAGGAAGTACCGGTAGCCAAAGCTTGGGCCAGCGTAGTACGAGCCTCCACTGGAGTCATTTACAAGACGCCCCACTTTCCTTGGGTTATCCCAGTGGAGAAATACCTCTCCATCGTCTTGTAGCCATAATACAATATGGTTGAGGAGTGAAACACAAAAGGAAAATTTACATTCTCCAGCTGATCATACATACGTATGCAGTAATTTTCATCTCAGTATCAGTCACTCACTTCCAGTGAATGTTCTCTCTGAATTGGTTGTGATGCTGAACTGCCTGGACATCCGCTGCTGGATATGGTGGCGCTGGTCCAACAGAAGCATAGTCACCTGCCTCCGAGCGCATGGCCACTGCAGCTGCTCATCCCAGTCGGTGGACACCAGCCGGAAGAAAATTCCAAAGCGATCAGAGTAAAGATACAAGAGGAGCTGGACTCCGTAGCCCTCTCTGGTTAAGAACCGTGGACTCAGTAACGTTGTGCCAACGGTACTGTTTGTCAGAAATTTATCAAAGTTGGTGATGTGCCAGACATGATGTGGACACTCAGTCTCAGACAGGTTGATGTCATCAATGGAAAAGCCTCCTGAAGAGATTCCTGCTCCTTTGCGAACCTCAAACTCCACCTGAAAGGGCTTGGTGGCGTTCAGAGGAACATGGTGGAGTTTCCAAAAAGACTGTGATGGACCTGGCAGAAGACCATGAATATGAATGCTTTGATCAGATGTTTTTGTGACCATGTCTCCCATCAGTTTCAATCCAAGATTATGCATTTCAGAAAATGCATTAAAGATTATACAATATACTGTAACTATGTACAAATGAGTACACAGCAACATTTTCAGTATCAAGAGACAATTATTTGAAGTTTACTGTTTGGATTGTTTGTCCACTCATAGGGTGGATTTAGCTCTGACTGGTTCTTCAAAACTATCTAAAAGTGTTAACTGTGATATGGACTTTCTTTGATCATTTTTATATTTGTACACTTACTCACCACACATTTGTGGTAAAGTGCAAACTATTTGTTGTTCGAGTGACCATAAAGGCAGATAGAAACTGTCTAAAAATATAAATAAATATTGTACAATCACCTGTGATCTGGTCCATTAGACGAATGGTTTCCTTTGCATTTCCCTCTTTTACATGCTCCCTGATCCAGATGTTGAGCTGGTCCTGGTCACTCCCACTGTGATAATAGAAAAACTGGAGGCACTGAAACTGTCTTTTTGGATTCATTCTCCTGCTCTGCATTTTGGCTCCGTCTCCCACTTTTCCAAAAGCTGTGTTACAGTGCATGAAGAAACCTCTACCTACAAGAGTCATGAAATCCAGGCCCAGTTCTTCAGCATTAAAATCATCTTCTTGATATGGGCTTTTAATGGAACAAACACAATTCTAGTGCAAAAATGAAAAACTAGTCCATTTTTATAGTTGTGAATTTGCAGCTTCTCTCTAAACTTAATGCATAACAGCTTTTTAGAAAAGAGCAAACTCACCAGTTTGATTGGTCAATGTATCGTTTGAAAGAGTAGATGCTGTTTCAGTTTCTAGGAAGAAAATAACACAATGTAACATTTAGAAAATGAAGCTAAGTAGCCCACTGTCTATGATGATATACCTGTGATCTGCCACTGCTATCAATGGGAACACATTAACTGTGTTCAGAAGTAACCAAAATGAATACTTTAAATAATAATGGAGAGGAGTTGTTTTCTATGAATATAGTGTCAGAAAGGAAAATACAGCACATTAGATAAAAGAGAAAAATATATTTTGATAAAATAACTATATATATATATGTAATCACAGATAATGATGTATTTATTGATTGTTACACAGACACACCTCCATGTGCACCCAGGTTGGTGTGGTCTGAGAAAGGCCCAGTGTTGGTGCTCTCCACTCCCTCCCAGGTGGCATTTCCTTTAGCACAAAAGGTCATATCGCACAGCTTCTCATCCTCAAAGTTGCATGAGTCCAGAAAGGTGACAGCAGATGCTGAGGAATAAAGTAATATTTGTCAGCATCACAGAAAATATATAACACTACATACAAATCAAATATTATTGTACCACAAGGTCATAGTGTTTTATTGATGAGCTACTTACTGCAGTTATAAAGCATTCTTAACTTCAGAATGTCATTGGCACTCATATCTTGACGTTGGCCAATTATATCCTGGTACTCTGGTTGATTGGTGATGATGGTGGACCCGTTGCCGTTAGAGAAGGCATCTTTATCATAGTGCATCACCGACAAGTAGTCATATGGAGTACCAAGTGTAGTAGTGGAGCTTGAAGTGTGCTTTAAAAAATTGTGTTCCTTCCCTGAACAAAAAACATGTTTATGTTTGTCGTAAATTTTTGGTTGCAAGTTTTATTTCTGGTGCTTTTTGTGGAAGTCGTGCTACTTGGAATTAAGTCTTGCTGGATTAAACATCATGAGTTAAAATGTAGGGAAACCTTCTTCAATGTTTTCCCAGACAATGGTCACATGGTCATCTCTGTCATATCTGGACTGCTCATGCCAGAAGCCCAGTGCGTGGAGAAACTCATGCTCCACAATTGCAATGTGATCACACCACTGGCCAATAGAGAGACTTTGGTTTCCCCCATGTTGATTCCCAACATATGACCAGCATCTATGAAAAAATGAAAAAAAAAAAACCAAAAAAACAAACAAACAACAACAACAAAAAAAAAAAAATGTAAAAAGGTATAGTGGAGAAACAATCATATATTCATGCTTTAGGCTATATTAAAATGAATAGGTTGTTATAGTATAAGTAGGACGTGTATCATAGGAAAAGGTATATGAAGACAACTAAACTGGAAAAACTCCAGTTATGTGCAGGTAAGGTTAAACACACAAATCAGAGCAAATGAGATAGGGAAATTAATAATAAAAAATGACAAAGTAATACTGCAATATAATGAATAGGGAGCTTTATGTGTTATTGTAGCCAGTGATGGATTGCACTACCCATCATCTTTAATGACTAGGATGTAGTGTGGCTCCTCCTCCCGGGGTTTGAAGTCAACACAGGTCTTCAGCCGTATTTGCTCAAAAGCACGTAGAATAACCCCTTTGGCATTCAGGTCTGTTTCCAGCAGAGCAAACATGCAGAGCTGTTAGCTATGAGTCAGCTGTGTAAACCATAAACTGCACAGTTTCTTATTCCACTCTTCTTCACATGTGAATGAACACAGAGAATTGACCGCTCGTGCATTTTACCGAGGCTCTTGTCCAAAATGTACGGGACAGGAAGCTCCCATTTGTTTTGGCTTTCCAGAATGATGTTCCTGTCTCGGCCCTGCAAAGACGTACCAGATAATTTGTGTACTCATGCCAAGAAAGATTAGAAATACAGTGACTTCAAAGTTAAGATATTCAACACAAAGTATTCTTTTTGTGTATGCTTTTTTTTCCTTCCCTACATTCAAGTATGTCAGTACATAGGTGCTTACAGTCATCAGCAGTATGTCTCCCTCATGCAGATCCAGATCTAAAATCACAATGTTTACTCTTAAATTCGTTTGTAATGCAAAATGGCAAAAATATGACTGCTGTTTCGTTCATATTGCAAAACCCACCTTTGTTTATGTCAGCAATGTCTAGCTGTGCGTCTTGATCCCCATCTCCTTCAGCTCCTATTAGGATGATCCACAGCATATTAGGTTACAGAAATCAATAAAATATACATCAAGAGGGGTAGTTGTTAGTAAAATGTAATGCGCATTTTAAAAAGGATCATGAGGCTCATATCACATGTAGCCATACTGTTGCAAATTATGAGTCATGCAAATCATCATCAGCCTTAATCTGTGTTTATCCCAAAAGTCATTTTCTCAGCCTACTTTATATCACCTCTAATGCCTCTTTCTGATGCAGTAGGCTGTGGACACAAGAGGACACGGGTGAGACACACACACGATAATAGCCGTAATGATACAAGCACCATCAGCAATATGTATGAAATACATATTCATTGACAGAAACCTACCTTGGCAGACGCTTGCTGCAAAGCCAAAGTCACCAGGAGAATCATACCAAAACATATGGTCTATCCAGAAAGGGAAAACATTTTCAGAAAGTCAAGGGAAAAATTAAACCCAGGTTTTCTGACCTGATGTAGTATTGTAATTACTTTCTTCTCAGGGAACTCAAAGAGTAAATTAGTTAAGGAGGATCTTGATGAGGGGATTATTGCTGTTATGGCACTCGACTGCGCTGGAAAGAGCCTGTTCATTAGTAGAACTGACCACTTACTGTGAGCAACCGTTAATGTGCGGGTTTGATCAGTCACAGTGTTACAAGTGTCTGGAGTAGTAAAACACATGATAAACAAGCCATCATACAGAGGCCTGATAACAGTATGTGACAGCACAGTTTAACAACATGCAGTTTTATTGTGCTCGACGATAAATTCATCTGTCCATGGTAAGCTGTGATACACAAAGTAACAATTAAGAGATCAGAGAAATAAATTACATGCACAATAAATAAATAAACAATGTGATCTGCCTCAGTGCTCTTTGTGTGCATTTACATACACGCACACACACACACACACACACACTGAAACTTACATCCATGCTGGTGTGGAAGGCTGCACAACAAAGCTGCTCCACTGACTGTCAAACCTGCCTGTATGAACGCAGTATAAAACCTCTGTTTGTCTCACTAGTGGACATTGGACATTCTCAACATACATCGTCCTCGCACCCATCTGACTACAGATTGACAGCGAGGAGGTTACACTTTAAAAGACTTCCAGACTAAAGTGAAGTGTTTCCATGACTTTCAGCGTCATGCAGGACAACTGATTAACACATCCCTCTGTGTGAAAGACTGTGCAGCCCAAAGAATAAGTGACAGGAATATCATCTGCTTAAGTGGGCCGAATCACACTACACCCTACTGCCCCAAAACTTCACTGAGCCTGTAGCCATCTTATGCCCAGTTCCAAAATGACCTAAGGGCCAAGTAAAAAGACAGGGAGAAATATATTATGTAACATTCACATTAATGGTTACATGATGTTCAGAGTCAGAATCACCAAATAAAGATGATCCTGAAAAATAATCAAGCTACCATCACTGAAATCTCTCACTCCATTGGTACTACAGGTTTTCTGCCCACAGGGGGCAGTGGTAAGCTGAGTCAGGGAAGGCATTCATTGAGAAACAGTCATTGTGGTCATGCAGAGATTCACTGTTTTCTTCTACATATGAAAAATAAATATTTCAACCAAAGTAGTGGTTATTTTAGTTATAATATGTGTAATTGTTTTATTAATGTTAGACTGCATGATTGTCTTGTTTGAAAATTTCAATTTGCACTTACTTTCTGAATGATAAGCACTTCATTCTGAAACATCTGTTCTGTTTTAGATTCATTTGCATTTTTCCATCCTTTAATGTGGGAGAGCTACCTTCTGTTTCTTCAAATTGCGATTATTATCATATTTTCATTACTCTTTTCCACCTGCAGAACAGTGACTGTCATGGTGAGCAACAGAATGGCACTGCCAGGGGAAATTATACTGTTAACACCTCTCTTTTAGTAGTCTTGCATGTGAGAGACTTCAGATTTGCCTCCGGGTTGTGCCATGTCCGGAGGTTCTCTGACAGTGTCTCTGATGACTGATGTGATGAGATGCATCGTTGTGGCAAACCAGGAGCAGTGCAGGAGTCTAATGAGGAGCTTCAACATGAAGATGAAGCACTGAGTGAGGAGGTGAGGAACCATTGACTGCTACCAACTGTCACCATCCAGGATCTCAGGGTGATCAAGATACAGTGTTATCAGTTCATGAGGATGCGCATCAACAGCAAAGTGGGCAGGTGTAACAACACTGATGCGTTCCACAAGAAAGGACAGATAGGCCTTTCTTGCTGACAAGGCTTAAGTCATTCAAACTATGCAGGGTGCTGACAATTACCCATAAATGTGTATCAGCTACAGCACTGCTCTTGGCTGCTGCATGCTGGGGATACAACATCAAGGCAGAGAGCAGGCTCAGTAAACTGGCTCCAGCTCTGGCCCAGAGCTGAGTTTGGACACCCTGAGGATGGTTGCAGTGGGAATTTGAGGTCTAAGCTGAATGCCATCTTGGACGAGCCATACAGCAGCAGGAAGTGGCTATTCACATTATTCCTCCAACTGGTAGGCAAGAGTTCATCCCCCCCATGAGAAAGATACCCGACCTGCTCCAGGAGTGCTGGAAAAGTTGGCTGGCGAGGGTGCAGGGTTAGCCAGCCCAAACAGAATATCCCCCTTGGAGAGTTTACACAATATAGCACAAATTCTAAAATCAAAGCGTCTGTTCCGTGAACTGATACAGCTCTGGAGTGCTTTCAGCGCATCACCCCTGAGGTGTAACAGCGAGCACTTCAAACGCTCATGTGTGCCAGCTGCACAGTGCTTCCTGCCACAATGGGCCCAGCCTCAGTCATAACAGTAGGACACACTGCTAATGTTACTCTGGACTTCTCTCCACAACTGCTTACATAATTCTGATTTGTATTAATGCATGCAACCTGTACATATTCCCTCATATATATGTGTACACGAGCCAGTACCTATTTCTGGATCGTTCTCTGTATGTCTGCAACCTCCATCTGCAAATGCTGACAATACACATTTTTACACCCAGACACATTTCTGCACATTATTTCCATATGCAGAGTTATTAACACTGTATGTTTGCATGCACATATGATGATATGAATGCTTATGATGCAAATTTGCAGGTCTAAACACATTTATGCACAGATGTTTTATTTTCTTCATCTGTGCACCTGATAATGTAGCTAGAGATGTAGAATTTGACATCCACTTCAAAGCCCCGAATCTTGCAACTGTATCCTGCATCTTCACTTATTTATTTGGTTTTGTATTATTCTCAGTACTTTCAGTGTTTGATTGCTGTTATTACTTTTATCTTCAGTACTCTCTATTTGTCTTATTTTGTTTTTTAAAACTACATCCTGTAATCGGCTGATGCGCTGACCTAATTTTCCCATGGGGATCGTTAAAGTTTCATCATGTTTTCCATGTTTACTTCTCAAAACAAAGCAACGATGAAAGGTAAACTGCACCGTAGGCAAAGTGTGTTTACTTTGGCAAAACAAAAAATAATACGAAATAACAACAGAGCCGTGTCTGAGAATGTATTACACTTTAAATTAAAGCTGCAAGGAGATGAAACACAAATGAAATCACGAGCGAGTGGCCTGACTGATGCTGAAATTGTCCATTTTCCAGTGCTGCCATTTCAGTTTTAGAAGTCTTTTTCTTTTTTTTTTTTTTTCATCGGGTTTCACAGCATGGAGTGTAGGCTGCCAGTTTGATGCACTTTCCACAGAGGTAAAGGACACACTTCTGGCAAACAGTGGTGGTCCTCCTGATGCTGATGCCTCTGCGCTGTGCTCTCACAGGGATGTGCATGGGCGTTGATGTGGCATCTCTGCTGTGCTTCGCAGAATAGAAGCAGTTCATTCTTTCCTGTGTCTCTCTGCTTATTCATTTCCCATGCTTTTTTCCCTTCAGTTTAAAAATTAATAACAATATGAGGTGCAAACATTTCACTATACAAATTACTACAAGCGTGGTTGTCACAGTGCAGCTCCACCAGACTGACCAGGTTGACTCCAAGCGGTCACAGTTGTCACCCTCGCAGCTTGGAGAGACGGAGGCGGCCAACCACAACAATGAGACAGAGGGCAAATTCCAGTTGAAAATTTCTCACTTAGGCAACTACAGCAGTGCAACAAATCAGCCTAATGAAGGATTAACATGATTCAGCATCACCTCTGTTCTTTATACCCTTATGCTCAAATCAGATTAGTTAAGAGCTTTTGTGTAATTATTAATATTTTCTCTTTGTTTACTGTAATTTATATTTATCTCTGTGGCAAAGGATAATCCTGCCCTCTGAACTTTTAGCAAAATAAACACTGCAAGATTTACTAATTAACTTTAATTTAAAGTGGTCTTACTCTAGTTAAACGTCCAAGTTAGCCTGGGTAAAATGATTCTTGGAAGTACATTGTATTACTGTATAGGAAAATTTCCCTACACTACTTATGTAACACTAGTTGGTACAGTATGGATTAGGGAGATTTTAACAAAGCCATTCAAATGGTGTGTTGACATGTTAAATTGTTAAATGTTAAATTATGTATTAGGAACACTTTAATTAAGTACATACTCAGTAATGTTGTGTTCTTACAATACATTCCCAAAGGATAACACTGGGTTACTTTGGAATAGGGCCATTGCAGTGTTGCGTTTTCTTACATTTATATTTTATGCTGGAGGAACTTCTAGCAGTTGATCTCCAACATTAGCTATGCTTTTTGCCACCGCAGGTTTCAGGTACATATTGAGATACTTTATTGCCCTCCAAGGACGAAACTGTTTTCACAGCCTGCTCATGGAAACATTAAACAACAGCGATGAAGGAATATGAAAAACAATAGAGAACAATGTCAGCAGACATAACAGTTCAGTGAGCACAGGTATACAGACCTACTGGCATTACAAAGACAATTTTATAAAAACTAACCCGTGATGATATTGAGGATATCTGTTGAGAGCCATGATGACAGAACTGTGTGCTATCTTAGCTATCCAGAATGAAATAATACAGTGTTATGTGTGTCTGATTTGTCTGTAGGCAAATGGCTTTCAATATCATTTTTAGACAAAGCTTTCAAATTGAACAGAACAAATTGTACCACCAACAGGGATGTGATGATTTATGTAACCCTTTGGAAATATACAGGAGTGTGGATAACATTGAAGGGCTCATTTGGTTCAATAAAAAGTTTGAATAGTGAGTTTGGTCAAAATTAACCAGATCAAGACAAACCCCGAACCTCTACCTGCTCACTATAAAATTTGCAGTCAAGTCCCTACACTGCTCTATCACGGTTGTACCACTGGGTGGCAGTGTAGCCTTTTCTATTGAGACAGTGGATCCTGATGTCACTTCAAGTCTGAATAATCTTGCAAGATGTTTAAGCCAGCACTGCAGCAATAAAAACACAGATCCAACCTGTGAGAGACATTTTTCTGCATAAACTGCAATGTGCCAGATTACTCCTTGTTGTTCAGGCCTCATATAATTACATTTCTAATCAAACCACTGGTCTGAAGCCAGTCTTATCTGTGGGAGAGAACAATGGGATGTGGAACAAACAACACATAGCCAGAGGGGACTGGGATTTACAGTGACCCATCAGCATGAGACAGTCATCTCCTCATCTCCACAGGCACTGATCTGCTTATCAACCAGAGAGCAATATTCTGGTAACAAGCACTTATCTACATCAAAACAAGACTGAATCCCTGTTTGTCACTACAGAGGGCAAAGCAAGATGTGTCTTGTTCAAAGTAACTCCTGCGTCGAAAGACAACCCCACCCCACCCCCCAAACCCCTACCCCCAAAAGCATTTCATTCTGCCTCAGTGGCCTGTGTGTTATGCGCCATAGAGTGTGATTGGCAGAGACATCAGCCTTGCCATCATCAGTATGAAGTAGCCACTCTAACGATGCCTTTTGGCTATGATGTGAAATAACACAGTGGGAATGCCGCCCCCCCTCCGGGTGCCCCAAGAAAGGCTTTGGAAGGTGTGATCTCAAATCTGCATTTGAGAGGTCTGTGAGAGATTTGCAGTCGACAAAAGTGCTTTGACTCGTTAGTGTCTTGTGTAATGTGGTAGCGAGGACAAAGCTGTAATGACGTTAAGCACAGATGAAGTTCTAGAAAGCGGAAGAAAAACAAGCATTTTCCAAATATGAATTCATAACCTAGAAATGTTGCGCAAGCTGCAATCCAGTGCTGACTAAGAATGATTTGTGTGCTTGCAATTCTGAATGAACTGCTCAAACTCACAGAATAACTCTGTAATTGTTCCAAGTGGGTCGGTCCCTGTGGCCTCATGTTTTATGAAAAAAGCAAATCAGCTGAACCGTCTGCGGTTCAAGGGGGGAGAAAAATGAATTCCCTCTGTCTAAACACAATCCTGCTTTCTGCTGCACGGAAAAAGCATTGCACAACATAGACAGTGCCTCCAATAAAATGCATTGGGGTGGAAGTCAGTCGTTCTTTTGAAAGGCTGACGAGTGAGATATTTCTAGCATTGGTCTTCTACTGACATTTTTGTCTTTTCAATTTCCTGGGTTTGTCTGGCTGTTTGAAGCAGACAGGGAACAAGCGTGCACTGTGAGTGTGTATGCGGTGTTGTCAGTGGACTCTGACCTTCCACGCTGGATGCTGATATTATAGATAGTGATAGAATGAGGAGATTTGTCATAACCTGGTGTGTCTGTGTATGGGTGTGTTTGTGTGTGCCTGTAAAAACACCTGTGTAAAAATTCTTGTTTCAAACTTCTAATTTCATGGTTAATATCAATTTGGTTCCCAAATTTGAAGATATCCAGGGATGAAGAACTGCTTAAAGACTTATGTGAATTTAAAACATCAAAATAAATCACTTCCATTTTGAAAGGATTCAATTCAAAATGTTTTTTTTTTTTTTTTTTTTTTTATGAATATGGTTTTTAAAAAAAATGCTGGATACAAATTACTTTTTTGATGTGGTAATTTTCATTTAAAGCAAAAGAAAATATCAGGATGAGCAGGCGTCTCGCACATCACGTTGGTCATCCACGTTTCTCAAGGCAATTGTTTGACATCACCGCTCTCACCGTAGAGTGGTTCGATGGCAAGCATTGACAAGTACAAGTACACAAACAATGGTCTGCCTCTGGAGAAACTAGCATGAGACGAAACTGTGACAGGACATGCCAGGACTTGGCACATGAATGCTCGTCCTGTACACCGTCACAATAACGGCAATTCCCAGGTGCAAACAACAGCACATGGCCCGATAGCAGAACTGAGGCTATGGTGGTCCCTTCATGTCTTTATTTTATCATTGTGAATTCACTGTATAGCTTATGGAAATGTATTATCTCTGCTACACTGTGATAGCCCATGGTGTATTGGACTTATTTAGCCTCTAAAAGACTCTTCTTTTGAGATTAGGAAAGAAAGAGCTGTTTAAGAGATTTTATACAGAGACTTAACTATTTATTTTTGATAACTTATGACAATTACAAAATGGTTACAGTCTCACAGCTTCACAGCACAACATTAACACTGATAAAGTATATACATATTTGATAAGTGCAGAGGTTGGCATTGCATTTCTTGCCTTGCACTTAGCAATAAATACTATGTTGGTGGCATTTGCCTGGTTTAATTTGGTTTACAGTACAATTCAGTATTGCAGTGATTACGTTGGATGTTTCACTGAGCAAAGCAGAGGTAGACCAGATAGGGCCAGTGTCTTAGTGAGTGATGGGGTAGGTTAGGTTGCTTAGTTGGCATTGACATAGGATTGGTAGAGGGAGGTGAGCTGGGCCTGGAGATCCTGGGCGTAAGGGTCCAGCTTGCCCCTCAGGTCTTCAGCATAGGGAGCCACCATCTGCTTCATCAGCATGGCTCTTTGAGCCACCTCAACCTGGACCTTCTCGGTCATGGGGCCCACGTTCTCCTTGAAGTCCTGCAGATGCTGGTCCACTTTTTGCTTCAGCTCCTCTGTGTAGGGGCCCAGCTGAGACTGGAGCTCCTGGAAGCTCTGCTCCAGGCTGGTCTTCAGCTCTTCGCTCTTCTGCATGAGGGTGGTCTTCAGGGCCTCAGAGTCAAGGGACTCTGCGTAGGGGGCCAGCTCCTGTTTCAGCTGCTCCACCCGCTGCTGGACCTTGACCTTCATGTCCTCAGCGTAGGGCTCCAACTTGTCCCTGACAGTGCTCAGGTCATGGCTCAGGCGCTCTCTAAGCACTTCAGCCTCTGCGGTGATCTTGGTCATCAGGTCCTGGGCCATCGGGGGTAGCTGCTCCTGCAGGGTGACTGCATACCTGCTGGCCATATCAGCACTTTCTGTCAGACGGGTACTAGAGAGAACAAAGGAGGGAGGTGTACAGATTAGAGAAATATTAGGTTGGCACATCATCCTTGACTTCTGTGTAATAAAAATCTATCACTGGTTATATCACCAGTGGTTTGCAAGTTCCCAACTTACTTGACTTCCTGTCCAAACTGAGACTTCCTGATCATCTGCAGGGTGTCATCAGCTGTCTGGGTTGCCTTGGCAACATAGTCCCAGAAGGCATCAGTCAACACTTCCAGCTGTGGCTTGGGCTCATCAGCATAGAAGAGGTTGGCGTGGCAGCCTGTTGGATGGAGATAAACACAGTTTGTGGGACAGTGCTAATCTTCACTGCTAGTGCTAGTTAGTTTATACAGGCTTGCAATGGTTAAAGAAGCCAAGGTGCCAAGGTCTTTGGTTTTAAGCACCTCTTTTAATGTATAACTGTGGTTGTGAAAAAGGCCTCAAGTTTTCTAATTTAGAGCTTGATACTTACAACTTAGATAATTGGGTATCAATTTGGGTATCTTGAAAAGCTGTCTATTTCAATCATAAAGCATTTCTTGCCACTTACCAGACAGAGCTGCGATAACGAGCACAACAAACACCTTCATGACTGCGTTTCTTACTGAAAAACAGATCAATCCTTGATTAAGTTAACTTCAAAGCTGCATTGAAAAATGTCAAAACATAATTGATTTTTTATCACTCTTTGTAATTAGTTTTGAAGCCCAGAGTAATTCTCACCTGCTTTTCCCCTGTATACCTCTGAGTGTTCAGTGTGTCTGTAACTGCATCATACCGATGCTTTCTTGTATATATACTGTAGCCACATGACAGTTGTAGCAGAGCCCAAAGTCCAGGAGTCCCTGCCGTGTTGTCACAATTGTTCTCTTCCTGTTGCTGCTGCTGCTCGGCTACTGTCATGTGATAGATGAGGCCACACACAAACACAGACACACACACACACACTCTCTCTCTCACACACACAGACTTTGACTGAACTTGAAGTTATGTTTCTTTTGTGAATTCACTGACAATAAAAAAATAACCCCCATCTACATTCTGTTTATGTTTCCTAGTAACTTCCAAGTTGTCACCTGAAGGCACTTTTAGGAGATGGTAATTAACTGTCCACGTAGTTCAGTGCTAATGGCCTGCAGATAACTCCAGATAGCCACGGCATGCTTGTGCTAGTGGACTTTGGATTGGGGTCAAGCAACATGAATGAAATAGCATGAGGCATTAAAATATCTCCACGTCTGCAGTGAAAATGTTCAAAACAATCAGGCTCATTTGGTTCACCTAATACTTGCAAATCACTAAATAAATTTGGAATCACTCAGTTAAAGACAAGGTACAATTTTGTGTGAGGATTCTCTTGGTGATATTGTTAGTTCGCCTAACTTTGTCAAATCTAGGGTATTTTACCTGTCAAAATAATACTATATTACTGTAAAGATCAAAATAAATGACTGCACACTGAACTGATTTTACTGTGGTTTATTTGAACTCTGTTTATTTGAACTACTGCTGTATATCTTTAGTGTAGTGTATTTAAACTACAATAAAATTAGTTCAGTGTGTGGTCGATTACTTTAATCTTTATCTATATATTGTATGTTCCTGTGGCTGAGAGCGAGTCACTGGCTGTGCATGGAGAAATCTGCCTTCTGCAATATTTCTGTTTTAAGCTTCTTTCTCAACCTCTCAGCTGATCAGAAAATTTAAATCACGTGTCTTTATACTGGAATCAATGTCTAGTGGCAAGAGTAAAACTGGAAGTGCTAGATGTTGTGGAGCAAGTGCAATTTTAAATGGACATGGTGGACAAAAAAGATTCAAAGATTGTGTGTGTGTATATATATGTGTGTATATATATATATATATATATATATATATATATATATATATATATATATATATATATATATATATATATATATGTATAAAAGAACAGAAAATATAAGTGGGTGAAAAACCAGCATAAAATGTTGGGCTGCCAGAAGAGCTTCAATGCTCATTGACATAGATTCTACAAGTCTCAGGAACTCTGCTGGAGAGATGGAGCACCATAACCATAAGATAATGTACAAACAGAGGGATGTTACAGTCGAGGTGCAGCTAATAAACTCCTCATTACGAAGACAAATGGACCTTAAAGAGTTCAGTGGTGCACAAACCACAGGCACTGGTTTACAAAGATATGGAAAAAAGGTGATATGGCCAGATGAGTCATCCTTCAGTTTATTCTGGACAAGTAGGCAAGTGCATGTGTGGCATCCACCATTAGAATGGGCCTGAATGCTGGACCCCGACATTGAGGGGGTTTTCTGTCTCTGTTACGCTGTTGTGAGTGAGCATTTTCCTGGCATGAACTGGGCTCACTTAAGGGAAGGGTCACTGATAATCAGTACAAAGTTACACTGAGAGATCATCTTTATCCTGTGAGGAAACATATCTATCCTGATGGGAGTGGTCTGTTACAAGATGACAGTGCCCTCATCCACAAGACACCCTGAATGGTTTGCATCATGTACTCCACCAAGTTTGTCTCGGGCTTTGCAATCAGCTTTTGTGAACAAGAGCAAAAGACCTGAAAACAAAAACTGTAATCTGTGATGTCATGAAGATGCACAATTTGGAGCTACTTCAGTGACAATGAACAGGAAGTTGTCTCTACAGATTAAGACCTTTTGTTGGAGATTTTCAGTTAAATTTGGCTTTGTGTAGCCGTGATAACGCACGCCAACAAAATGGAATATGTAACTGGAATATTCCAGTGGGGGATCTTTTCAGTAAATTGCAATCCATTCTTAATAGTTATTTGACATCTGGGTGTAGGACATGCTGCTCTGTTAGTTAGGAAATGTTCACGTGGACTCAAATGCTGGGAAAGGCATAACAAGAACATAGTAATATTAACTTTTTCATGGTAGCTGTACTAGTATTCAGTGTTAATCCTCTTTAGCTTTAGGTGATGATGAGGGCCAATATAACTTCTTTTAAACATGTCACAGAAGCAGTATCTAATTTTTTAAGGTGTTGACCCATACCAATAATATCTGAGAACAAATCTTCATAAATTTATCATTCTTGCAACCATTTTATTTGACACTGAAGGAGAAAAAAGTCACTGTTTGATACACTACATGCAGACTGTTTAAAAAGCACCTCTTTGCTGATTGTTTTGCATGTTGCCTGATGAGTGAACTATGGTGAACTATCATGTGATAGTGGCCACTGTGTCCTCAAGAGCCTGTCAGTGCACGGGTCAGCCAACCTTTGGTCAGACTGACACACAGTGATTACTGAGCACTGACATTCAGAAACTGGAACTGCACTATTAATATGAGTAACTGTGACGTTAACTGGAAGAATTGTCAAGACAATAAACCATCTGTATCTAATCAATATTTGACATCAGAGAAAATGTGGAGGGAAGATACTTGTGACTAGCCACAAAATAATGCAGTGCTGAGAAAGGCTGGAAATTGCTAAGTTATCTGACACAGATTAGAATAACATAACTCATAACATAACCTTAAATGAACCTTATCCTCACTAACAGCACTACAGACTGCCAGTCTTTCATGTGCAGAAATATTTAAAGGTGTAACACTGGTAAGTTAAATAACTTTGTAATACTTCTTAGAAATGTTCATGTTATGTTGGTGATAATGTTACATGGAGTAAAAGCATAAATTAGATCAGTCCAACAAGAGGCTGCATCACTGAACAATACAATAACAATCTCTACTCCAAACCACGAGTGATTTGTCGCAGAGGATTACTGGTAGGAGTGTGTGTATGTGTGTGCTGTGATTGTCTGTGACTTTCTGGGACAAACAGTTTGTGAGGGCTGTAGGGTGAGGCAGGGTGACAGCAAAGCACTGGCCACTGGACTTTGGGTTCATTACCACTTGGCTAGCTATATAAGCAGGCGCAACCTCCAAAGCTGAACACATGCGCTGCTGAGAGGACTTGAAGATATACTAATAAACTAAGGTAAGATGTAGAAATAAAAGGAGCAATTAATCTATCTATCAACTCAGCTTTCAGTTGAGAAATTTTGCCTGGTGAAAATACTAACCTACCTCGCCTCTTGTGCCTGTTTCACAGAATCTAAGCGCCATGAAGGTCCTTGTCGTGTTCACCCTTGCCATTTTCACTGGTGAGTATGACAATATATATTATTCTTTAAGTAACACATGAATAGTGAAGGTTTGGTCACATGAAAAAAACAACTGAAAGATGAGACAAACTTATTCAAACCTGAATAATTATCCTCATTTATTTATTTTTTTTTTTTTTTAAATTATATTAATAATTTTCTGTGAACAGGCTGTCAAGCCAACCTCTTTTACGCTGATGAGCCCAAGCCTCAGCTGGAAGTGTTGACTGATGCCTTCTGGGACTATGTTGCCAAGGCAACCCAGACAGCTGATGACACCCTGCAGATGATCAAGAAATCTCAGTTTGGGCAGGATGTGAAGTAAGTCATACAGCATGTGGGACTAGTGTTGACATGAAGCAAATGAAGATAACAGAAATATCAGACATGCAGTTATTCTCAACTCTAGGAATGAAACCCCAACCTCAACTTTGCCTTTTTTTCTCCTCCTCCCTTCTCCCCTCTCTTGTCCAGTGCTCGTCTGACAGAAAGTGCTGACATAGCCAGCAGGTATGCAGTCACCCTGCAGGAGCAGCTGCCCCCGATGGCCCAGGACCTGATGACCAAGATCACCACAGAGGCTGAAGTGCTTAGGGAGAGTCTGAGCCAAGACCTGAGCACTGTCAGGGACAAGTTGGAGCCCTACGCTGAGGACATGAAGGTCAAGGTCCAGCAGCGGGTGGAGCAGCTGAAACAGGAGCTGGCCCCCTACGCAGAGTCCCTTGACTCTGAGGCCCTGAAGACCACCCTCATGCAGAAGAGCGAGGAGCTGAAGACCAGCCTGGAGCAGAGCTTCCAGGAGCTCCAGTCTCAGCTGGGCCCCTACACAGAGGAGCTGAAGCAGAAAGTGGACCAGCATCTGCAGGACTTCAAGGAGAAGGTGGTCCCCATGACCGAGAGGGTCCAGGTTGAGGTCTTAAACAGAGCCCAGCAGGTGAAAGACTTGGTGGCTCCCTATGCTGAGGACCTGAGTGAAAAGTTGGACCCCTACGCCCAGGACCTCCGTGCCCGGCTCATCTCCCTCTACCAGTCATTTGTCTCTGCCAAATAAGTCAACCTCCCCCTTTCATTAACGAAAGACATCCAAAAAAAGTCTCTGAACACTCCCATGTTGTAAACAGAGCAAGCGGAAAAGTTCACTTGTTTTTAAAGTCCCACATTTCTACAGATAGATGTATTTTTATATGTATGAACATACCCTCAGATGAACCTGGGTTTGTTTTGTTGTTGAGTTTCGGTCTGTGACCATATGATATTCTGTGTTTTCTTCCTGTTATTGAAATAAAACAAAAGGAAAAGATAACCCATATAGTCTGTGGTGTTATTTACAATATCAGTGTCAAATTATAGATAAATGTTTACAAGGTTGATAAAGAATGACGTCAAATACTATGAGTGTCTTACCTAAACTTGGCCTACTTATATTAATGAACAGTGACACCTTATAATGCCATTTTAATTCACCCATATGACTAAATAAGGAATATTTGGTGAACTTGTGCATTTTTTGCCTAACTCAACCCTAAATTTAATTGTCTTCCACTGTCTTTCTTTCCAAGCTCTGATGGAAATCTGTCATCTTTTGAGGACTTGGTATTCACACATTATTGATGGCAACCCAACAGCCTTTCAAAAGAATGACTGCCACCTAGTGAACAAATGCAGTCACTTCATAATACATATTAAAATGCAGAAACGGGCAACATACTGTATAAATTTTTGCAAATTTAATATCATTGCAAGAGAACGGAGAAAATGAATCACAAGCAAAATAAGAAGCTTTCATATAAAGTCAACATCAGAATCACCGGTGAACACAGCCAACCTTGTTTGTTCAGTATCTGGTTGCAAAATCGCACCCATTGACACACCCCCTATAAGCATCAACAGTGGGCATAGACTGGGCATGTTCAGGTTTGTCTCTGCAAGTCTGAAAGCTCACAAACACCTCGTTCTTTCACCTCTTTCTTCCTCAGTCGTCCTTCCCTACCTCCATCCCCGTTGCCAGATCGCTCCCCCGCTGCCGTACCCAGTGGCAAACAACATTCCTCTGTTCTGCCCCCAGCTGTCACCGGCTCCACACACCTTAACCCTGTGAGCGCAAACAGCACTGCTCTCTTGTTTTGTTACCAGTCCATCTTCTTTCAAGTGATGTCCACTTTTGGAAAAAAAAGTGAATCTGAATGCATGTTTTTAATAAAAGTCTGAATTTACATCCCAGAGAGAGAGAGAGAGAGAGAGAGAGAGAGAGAGAGAGAGAGAGAGAGAGAGAGAGAGAGAGAGAGAGAGAGAGAGCTGGAAAATGAAAAATGGTTGGAAAACGAGTCAAAAAAAAGTTTCATTCAGACCAAGTCTGAGTTGTAAGTTATGAACTACTTCCACCTACTTACAGAGAAGTGACTTTGCTAAACGTGAGGTGATACATTTACATTATCAAGGCGGTTATAATTGCCCTTACTCAGTGTCATTAAAATTTCTAATCTTGTCAGTTGTCAGGAAGGACACAGGTTAATGGTTGGCATCTATAATGTATATACTGTAAGAGATTTAGTGATGTGATGTGGTTATGTATGTGTGCTAAGACATGAAAAATACATTCAGAGTGATCAAATGCTGCCCCTTGTTAATTTCTGTTTAATTTTCTGTAAATGCATTGTTGACATTTATCAATACACAGGATATCCTTTGTGCCATAATCCAAGAAGTGCCCTCATATAAAGGCCCGATTTAGAGTTTCACTGAATGCCCAACTACCATAGAGGATAAACTACCTTACAAATGACTACCATAAAAAAGGTCTTTGCATCATAAATCTGTAGGACATCTGTCGGATAGGCAGAAACATTCACCAGCTCCCTACTCTAATGCTCAAGCTGGATGAGAGAAGGGAAGTCATCGACGTTATCAAGTGGACATTTTCCATCTCCAGCGGTTCCTTGACGCCCAGTTCTTTTTCTCGACTGAGCAAACCTCAAGTCCGCTGCACAGGAATTCTGTTGCAGTCCACCAAATGAAAGCCACATTAGTGAACGTGAGGAGGGTTCATGTTCCTGCACCTGGCAAACCTGGTTAGTGTACATGAGGCTTTATTCTTTTGGCCTGAAAAGATAAACCATCATTTAGGCAATCCTTGCATCCACAGCAGCTTACAACAACTTGAGGATAGGGATTGCTCATGGTTAAGGAAACTTGTGGTGCATAATGGCTGAACCTGTGACTTCTGTGTTACAGGATAATTGTTGCACCCATTTTACTTAGCCATCATGGCAGCCCTATTCAGCCAGATGTGGGTCTATGTGGTGCATATCCCCATCAGCTGACTCTACTGTGAGTCAGAACCAGATGATGGTGGATGTTTTCACAGACACTCACCGGAAAAATACTGAATTGTGAACCTGAACATCCAGTTCAGCAGCCTTTAACCCACAGGCTTTAACTGTAATAACCTCACTGACTCACGTAAATGGCTGCATGCCAATTCAGCCTTCCTTGGAGAGATGAGATCACCCAAACTTAACCAAAGACCAAAATCTTCTGCCCTGCTTTGTCTGATTAAAGCCATCTCAACAGTAAGCTGGGTAAAGTTGAAAATGCATCTTTTCTCCTTCAGTTTGGCCTTGCATCTACATTAAGCCAGCGTTTTCCACCATCGAGAGTGGAGCTTTCCAGAAACGGCCAAGGTGTGTAAATCTGAAAGCACCAGCTTGGCATGTCCATGTGAACAGGGAAACCAGAGCTTTCTGAAAAGGACACTGCACAGCTGGCATCTCTGAAGAGTGAAATTCACTCATGAATGTATATAAATGCCTGTATTTATTCATTTACAACTGACCAGTGGTGTAAAGTAACCACAACCTTACTGCTAACGGTAACTTCTGTTAGGAGAAGCCATTGAAAGGGGAAGCCCACTTCTCTATGATCTCTTGCTTGCCTTTAACATTCCAGAAAACCATAAAAAATGTCCTTTATGACAACGAGAAACTCACAGCACAGTCAAATATGTCTGGAGACTGTCCTTTCAAAAACTGATGGAAACTCTGCTTTCTAGCAAGTTTTATTTAACATTTACTATGGCAGGTTACATCTAGCTTTGTCTACTTCCACCAGTGCACACACTGCAAAAATGCAAAATCTTACCAAGATTATTTGTCTTATTTCAAGTCAAAAATGTCTTATTCCTAGTCAAAATATCTCATTACACTTAAAATAAGACATGATCAGCTCAGAAGTAAATTGTTTTTAGACAATTTTCACTTGTTTCAAGTGAAAAATCACTTGAAACAAGTGAAAATTTGCTTGTTTCATTGGCAAAATTTGCCAGTGGAAAAAGTGAAAATTCACTTGAAATAAGTGAAAATTAGCTAGAAACAAGAAACAAATTTTGCCAATGAAACAAGCAAATTTTCACTTGTTTCAAGCAAATTTTCACTTGAAACAAGAGACAATTGTCTAAAAACAAGTTACTTTTGAGGCGATCATGTCTTATTTTAAGTGTAATGAGATATTTTGACTAGTATAAGACATTTTTGACTTGAAATAAGACAAATAATCTTGGTAAGATTTTGAGTTTTTGCAGTGCAAGGCTGCTGCTTTCACTGACCTTTCATGGAAATCAAAACTTAGAAAATCTGTGTAATAAACTTCTGACCTGCGCTATCATGTGGCTCAGCTGAACTAGCAGAGGAAGCGAAGGTATGAAAATGCTAATACAGTGCAGTGAGGATATAAGGGCAAAACTGTTCTTTTGGCTTCACTTGGCTTAGTGTGGACATGGCCTGAGGGAAGATATCATCAGGCTAGGGGTCACGATCGTTCAGCTTCGCATGCTGCCCTCTGACAAACTTCTGTGGTAGACATGGAGCTTTTCTCCATCTCAGCTGTTGTGGGAAAAACAGGAAGAGGCAATGTTTTACACAACCATGTCTGCCCGTCTGTCCTGTATTACCTCATGGTTCCTCTTGATACTCTCTCTTTCAGTTCTCCCTCTCTCTTTGTCCTGGTGGCTCAGCTGTTGGTCTTCACTGCATTCTGTCTACTAAAAAAAAAAAAAAAAAAAAAAAAAAAAAAAGTACATATTTTTAGAATCATGTCCAATAACAATAACTAATTACGATTACTTACATTACTGTAATTGGAACTGTAATAGACTACATTTTGAATCACATCCAAAGGTCAATTTTTTAGATTCCAAGAGATTTCAAGATTCCTTTTATTTGTCATTGTAAAAAGATACAACGGAATTTCATTGCACCAGTGTCAAACAGATCTCAACATGTTTTTTTTATGGCTGTCCATGAGCATTCATTAACAGAGTAATTTGCGAAGCCGTTGGTAAAAATCAAGTCAGAGGAGAGGAGAAAAAACAGAAAAGAAGAGTAACTTGGCTTCACTTTATGTGTGCAAAAAAAAAAAAAAAAAAAAATCCTAACTTTCAAATTTCCAATTAACACACCCTGACATCTGTCCTCTGATGCATTTCAAAATTGCATGGAGACTGTAGCATGTAAGAGTGCTCTCTTTGCTAAAAGTAGCTCTGTACCTCTGATTACATTTCAAACGAGCTACTTTTTTTAAATTTCAGTATAGATTTTTACATTAGTAATTTTACTTCTACTTAAGTAAAATATAATCACAGTAGCAAAACGTCTACATAAGTAGGACATTCCAGTGCTCTTTCCACCACTGGATAAAAGATGCAATCAATCCCTGCCATGTCCCTGCTGGAGGTTTATCTCAGTATACTGCAGGTGAAGCACAGGTCACGTCGGCACTGGAACACAAAACTTAAAGAGAGCCAAAACTAAACATAATCCTCAAATCCGGAATGAGCCAGGAAGAACTTCCCACTCTATTGAGATTATCGGATTAATGTTGAAAAAAAAAAAGACATTGCATGATTATGGATTGCTTTAAGTGTTTGGATTAAATTACTGAATTTCCCAAGTTTTGTGTGCTGAACTGGACTGGACTTGTTATCTAGATGAGTGCAACACCTTGCTGAGACAAGCCACTGTCGTGGAATACCCCGGTCAAAGGTCTTTTACTTTTTTCACAGAAAAGTGACATTTCACAAGATTATAAATGACAGTAATTATCACACACTAATTACCTGACAGGACAATTAATTCAAACTTTGTTCCTGAGTAAGCCATGTTCTTTTTTTTTTGTTTGTTTTTTGGTTTGTTTGTTTTCAGTGCAGATCAGAGGGTTGTTTTTTTGTCACGTTGACAAGAAGAGTCCGAGTCATACAAAGCAAAGGTCATTACCCACTAAAAATGATGGAGTCGGCCTTGACCGTGACAAGAATTTGGTTGGGAAATGACTTGAGATCTGTTAGCTGACGTTTTGTCCTCTGATAGCTCATCACGTCTTGTTTTTACATTACAGTACTGACCTCTGTTTTTGGTACTCTTGACTGTAAAACTGTAATGCAATGAGATGCTTTGGTGAAAGTCATTTCTTCAAAAGTGGTACATGGTGTAATGGTGTAATACAGCACTGGACTGGAGAACTTAGTCACCCAATATAAAACATAAGTGACAGTACATTATACATCTCATAGATCAGACATTACCAATTTTATTCTGGAATGTAAAATGGCAAGATGAACTGGAAGCCACAAATATAAATGTAATAAATACAGTTTTCGGGATTACACATTATTCACTGAAACCATGATCTATCAGCTACGTAGGCTATGACATCACAGTGTATGCATTTCTGAGAAAACTAATTTCGGCAGAATTAAAGCAGATTTTTCAAAAAGAAACAAAGTGTGACACTTGTTTTTCTATGGTCAGCACTATGTCGTAATATCAAACTTCTCTCCGGCATGATTAACAAATTTTAATGTAGGATATCGTGTCAACATGTTGCCTAATTTGCACTCCCTCTGAAAACCAGTCAAGCATCCAGATTTTTTTTTTTTCCTCAGTCATTTTTTCTGTAGTTTTATGATATCATATTTTATTTTAGGTTGTTTTGCGCTGTCCTCAAGCAATGCTTAGTCACTGTCTTGTAATCCTTCCTTTGTCCATTTTGGACCTCTTTGTCCCCCAAGCCCTAACATGCCCCTTAACATCTTGTTTGAGCTGATCATAGCTGGCTCCTATTATAGATAATAGTACTCAGCTTATAAAAAAAAAAAAAAAAAAAATCTAAATTGAGCAGGCCTAGGTTACATTTGGTTTGCAACATGCACTAATTCTAATGCGTCAAGTTATCCATACCCTGGTGTGTGTGTGTGTGTGTGTGTGTGTGTGTGTGTGTGTGTGTGTGTGTGTGTGTGTGTGTGTGTGTGTGTGTGTGTGTGTTTACTTGCTGGAGGTGAGGAGGATTCAGCGGTCACAATGGGCATGGGATTTGCATTCAAATGCTTAAACTAGGTGACAGGCTAATTTGCATAATGGCACCAGGATAGGAATGCTAATGACTTCAGCAAGCATGTCCGCTTCGGCTGAGACCACTGACATTATAATGAGAACAACGGCAACACGCTCCACTAGGATGAATAACATCAAAACATAATTTCATATACACCCCAGCAACTATATATCACATTTTTGTCAGCAGTTCTGCACTCAAAATAAACCTATCTATCTATCAATTTATCTTGTAGCCTATTATTTTATTTTCATGACGCCGCATCTGAATCTTTTACCCGGTTATTTATGTTGACACAGAGATTGCTCAATCGCTGCTTAAAACGATGCAAACAGGTGAGAACTTCGGCCGCGGTGTTGGTGGCACGTTGCGTGGAAGGAAACGGGAGCCTCAGCCGACAAATCATCACCCCCACGTGAACGAGCGCGCGCGCAACCACACACACACTCCCTCGGCGACACGCTCACCACAGCCTCCTGGGTCCCTATAAAAACCCTCGGCGACTGTCCCGGGAGCACTGAGGAAGCTGAACCTCTCAGGTGGGTGAGGACACGGCGCAGCATGAGGAGAAAGTCTCTCTCTCTCTCTCTCTCTCTCCTTTGTCATATTTCAGTCATTGTAGTCATTGTTGCAGTTCATGCAAATTTGTCTGTGTTTTTGTTTAGACATGGGAAAGATCTTGCTTGCACAGTAACTCATTTAAGAAGTTATAGTTTGTTGAATTTTAGCAAAATTGCAGATAGCCTAAACTTAAAAACAAATTCACTGTTGCACTCTTGCTCTGTTGAATGTTTAAGAGTATGATTTCTATATGAATTTTCTTATTAATTTGATGATTGAACTGCATTTTGCTCTATTCTGGGATAGAGCAGCTTTGTCTCACACTCTGGCTTCTTGCTTGTAGGTGTATCTGTCTATCAAACAACCATGAAGGCTGTAGCTCTGATCCTTGCTCTGGCAGTCATCACTGGTAAACATTTTGGTGTTCTAAACATTATTAACATCATGTTTTATCAAGTGTTTTTTTTTTTTTTTTTTAGCCTAATTGTTCATTCTGTTGACATGTGCCCACAGGCTGCAATGCCCGTGCTGTGCACCAGGCTGATCCCACCCCAGAGCCCTGGGAGGAGATTGTGAATCGTTTCTGGCAGTATATCTCCGAGCTGAACAAACAAGCCGATGGAGTGGTGGAGAACATCAAGTCCTCTCAGCTCAGCAGGGAGCTAGAGTAAGTCCACTGGTGCTGGGTCACTGTTAGAGAAGTAGAAGTGTGCTTGAGCTATGGCTTGTCATGACCAGCAGAGGCCACATAGAGCTCTACCTGTCTCCTCCACATTGTCTTCTCTGCTTCTTCCTATATGCCTGATCCTACCTGTACACTACCCCCACCACCACCACCACCCCATTATCTGACCATGTTGCTCCTCTGCCTCCAGCACCCTGATCACCGACACCATGGCAGAGCTGACTGTGTACAAAGATAACATCCAGACCAAGCTTGGCCCCTATGGCCAGGACATTGCCGGCCAACTGTCCCAGGACATTCAGCTCCTGGCTAACAGGCTGCAGACCGACATGCTGGACGCCAAGGAACGCAGCACCCAGTATGCGGATGAACTCAGGTCCATGATGGAGCAGAACGCTGATGACGTCCACAACCGTGTTAACGCTTACACCCGCAAGCTGAAGAAACGCCTGCACAAGGACACAGAGGAGATCCGCAAGTAAGTAGGAGGGAGGTTTTTGGTCTTCAACCCATTCCTATGCTTGTTAACATAAAACTTAACCACCTCTTCCTCTTTCTCCTACGTCAACAGCACTGTGGCCACCTACATGTCTGAGCTTCAGTCCCGCACTACCCAGAACATGGACATGGTAAAGGAGCAAGTGGAGCCCTACCTCAGCCAGGCCCATGAGACCGCCTCTGAGAAGCTGAGCGACATCACAGCTCTGCTGAAGACCCAGGCTGATAGCCTGGCCCAGCAGATGGAGGTCCAGGCAGGAACGCTGAAGGACCAGCTGGAGTCCACTGCCCAGCAGCTGCGCACCTCCCTGGAGGGCAAGATTGATGAGCTGAGCGAGATGTTCTCGCCCTTCGCCACCAAGATCCGTGAGCAGCTTCAGACCGTCATGGACAAGGTCAAGGAGACCACCTCTTCCTAAACAGAGACTTTGAGGGCTTTGAAGGGGTTTTAGAGGGTTGGTGGTCCACTGTGTAGTCAAAAGGGAATAGTGTGGACTGCTGATTTCTTTATACCCTGTAAAAGAGGGGGAAAAGGGGAGTTGAGAGTTACTGATATCTTCATTTATGTGGGTGCTATAGTGTTCTGGGGTAAGGGGGCTGACTGGGGGAAGGAGGTAGTGTGAGGTAGACAGATCTGAAAGGGCAGTCAGCAGATCCTATCATCTGCTTGGGCCCTGTCTTCTGTTTGATCACTGTCGTCGCTTTTATCTTTCACCTAATCTTCTCTTTTATCATCTCCCCTGCTCACTGAACACAAGCCCCACACGCAATAACAGCCTCTCATACAGAAACAGGAGGCCACCGTTTTTCATTTTTTTTCTTTTGTATGCTTTGCTTGTCTACATTGAGTTAACTCCTCTAGCTGTCCACTCCCCAATTTGTGAGTTTTCTGTATCTTGTTTGATTTTCAAAAGACAGAGGGTTGTGGAGGGGAAATGTAACTATACTCACTGATTTTGAGCCTCATAGGCAGCAATTGCAACCCACTCCCTGAATGCACCTAAACACACATGTCTTTCATTTCAATACACACTGAATGCTGTAAACAGACGGGGGCACACTGTGTGTCTACCAGTTTATCTGGAGGTGATGCTGAACCACTTAAGTGCCTTGCTGTAATGACACCCACTCTGGATTTCATTTTTTTTTTTCACAGAGAGGTGTAATGCAATGTGACTTCATGTAATCATGACAGTGAGTGAGTAAAGTGTCTGACTTGAGTGTTTCTGGTGTTTCATGTCACTTGTCCCACTGTGCTGCTCACCACAGTGCACTTCCCGTCTCTGTTCATCTGTCAGGATGCATAGGCTGCAGTGTACTGAACAATGCTGAGTGAATAAACAACCTAAAAAACTATGCTGTGCTGCAAGAGTTTCTCTTATCAAACATTTAAGAGCAATGTATTATTTATGGAGGAGATCCGTTACAGTAACAAGTGGGTCTGCACAAAAGCCTTCACTGATACACTGTGATATCCCATTTCTCTATGGAATAAATGTGGACAAATGACACATAATCTCAAGTGACAAACTCAAAATTGAGGCTTTGAACAGAAGGCCCTGAGATTATGCTGTTGAGCAACTTCTTTGTTTTTGCACTATAATAACCCTATACATGCTAGTTTTACATGAGTGTACCACCCCTGTACACATGTTCTTTATCATGTTTAGCAGCTGTTGCATAAGGCTGAGGGCAGCTTATATAATGACAGTTTATCTACAGTTTTGTTAAAACATAAGTTTCTTGGTACATCTTCATTCATGTACACCCCCCCCACCCACACACACACAAACATACGTGTCCACTACTACTCCTCTTGTTCATTATCTCTCTTTTGTCTACTTTTCCTACATAATAATTATTCTTCTGAATTGGCAAACTGAAAAAAACAACAATACAAAAACAAAAACAAAACAAAAGAAACTAAAAAAGTAAAATATGTTATGCTTTGTTTACTTCTTGTACCTGTACTCTTCTCTTTCTCCTTCCCTCTCTCTCTCTCTCTCTCTCTCTCTCTCTCTCTCTCCCTTTTTTCCAGTTCAGACTTGTCAGGATCTGTTCTCAAATTCCATTCTCTTGATCCCAGCAGGCATTTGGGAACATTTTGTGCCCCTGTTTGAGCATTTTCATGTCCCCTTAGCGGAGATATTTTATTTCCTCTACCCGCAGCTTGGCCCAGCTTGGTACAGATACATTGCTTTTTGCAGATGCACCTCTACATTTGCACGCATTCAAAGAATAAGAATAAATTGAAAACAGACACACATGAATGCACAAAAATACAGACTTGGGTATTCTGTATAATTTTCCAACATGTCTAAAGGCCATTAGAAAAAAATAATCTGCATGAAAAACTTTATTACACCAACCATTTAGTGGTATTAAAGGAAAATGCAAAAGGGAAGAGAGTAAAGCTATACTTTATTGTACTTCTGTAGTTCAGTTATATTCCAGTTTGGCATTACTTCATGAGGTTGCTACAAGCTGTAACCCACCACTGCGGGAAAGTGATTAGCATTGTCCTAAAGTCATGTCAGTCTGCCTAGAAGAAGGAGAAAAAAAGTTTGAAAAGTATGTGTCAAACGCAGCATGACTGCTCCTTTGAAGTGCAGAGTGGAGGCCAGCAGAGGACACCATTTGTCCCTTTTGTTCATCCATTCTCTTCCTCTGACCCTTCCACTTGTGCATGTAGGAGGCAGCTGTGTTGTCTTTCTTGGAGGTTTAAGTAAACTATAATAGTATCATAAAGGAACATGAACTTTGTGAACCTCAAGAGCCGAATCCACTTTTTTTTTTTTCTGAGATTAATTTAAATTGCAGACACAGTAACTACTCAAGGGACACTTGGAGCCACTGGCAATGTGGATAAAGATATACAACATGGAGTCATAAAGGTCAGGCAAACAGTGGGTTAATAGTGTGGGGACATGCATAGAAATGTATGTGTACATCACAACAGGAAACATGATTTTGAATCAAAGACATAAATACAGTGATACGTAGTTGATTGCACACCTTGCAGTGCCCATTTGCACTGAGAGATTGTCTGGCCTGTTAAACCATGTAGCCTGTCAACAAGTCTGTGGAAGATGTTCTGTTCTGTTAGATGTACTGTCTGATGCGCCACATGTTCCTGTTTTGTAAGTACTGCCTCCCGTCTCCCATCTTATAATTTATAACAAAACATGTTTACCTTTCACGATTTCTAGGCTAAAGGGCATTGCATGTAAAGTGAAAGAGTGACTCAGTAGATGACTAGGAGTTTGTTGCTGTGATATCACTCCTTTGCTGAAACCAGTGTTTATCTAGAAACTCCCCCTCTAACAGTCCAGTGAAACTCTTACAGTAAACTATCCTTTGCTTCGGGGATCTGGCCATGGCGAAAACAGGAAAACCACAAGCATCTTGCTAGTCAGCACTTCTCTGTTTTGCCTCAGGGTGTCTGCAGTCTGAGTACTGCCCAGCAACAAAAAAAAAAAAAAAAAAAAGAAAGTCCCAGCAAGCTAGCAGGTGCTAGCTGATGACTGGTAGTAACCCCTCCAAAAAATCCCCTGCAGAGATTTTACCTCCTATCCCTCTCCCTCCTCCATCCTTCCCCTCCCCTTACAGGGTTGGCACACAACTTCAGTCACCACAGGGGCCCTCAGTGAAAGACAAAAACAACCTTTTTCTGAGCTTGTTATTGCAAATTGGGAGAAGTCAAGACGTGCACTTTCACGCCCTGTGCCTCCTACAATTATTCAAGATGAGCTTATATGCACGCAAGCATAAGCTCATACATAAAGCCATTGGCAACTTTGCACAACAACTGTGACCAGAGAAGTAGAATTGTTCTCTTTCAGGGGTGAGGTCTTTGTGCTAAATTGTGTGAGGGCTCATTCAGCTCAATGGTAAGCTATTCATCACAGCAATGACACCTTATGGGTCTGACCGTCAGCACTTAATGAACATTTGGCCTTGGGCAGCAGACTGCTTGGTGTGAATAGAGAAGTGGTGAGCTGTGATGAAGCCGTCACTCCCGAATGACGATTCAGACATACTGGCTCTAACTCACCTCAAACCGTCGTAATGAGAGGTTACTGAGGTTCATCCAACTGTACTGAAGTGCCTCTCTGCTGCGTGCTAACTTACAAGACAGGCCACATACTGTTTTGTCTGACTTACTTCCCTTTTGTGGAACGAGACCGGGCGAATTTCATGAGGCGTAAACATGCTGCGGTCATCAGAAATCTTAGGAGCAAAACCCCAAATACGTTTTTGAGGTGATGTTGCAGGGCAAAAGCCAAAGATTACATTTTTGAGGTAACGTTGTCAAGCTGTTTATAAATAAAACAATGAACTCAGGTTAACCAGAGAAAGAAGAAGAAGCTGGAACTTTTTTTTTTATTAGGTAAGTTGATTAGCTTTATAGCCAGTCTCTTGTACTTGTAACAGATAATCCCTTCAATCACATTTTTTCAAA
Source organism: Myripristis murdjan (assembly GCF_902150065.1). Taxonomy (NCBI): domain Eukaryota; kingdom Metazoa; phylum Chordata; class Actinopteri; order Holocentriformes; family Holocentridae; genus Myripristis; species Myripristis murdjan. The sequence continues at coordinate 22,724,548 of NC_043995.1, forward strand.
ACATGAATAGATAGGACATCCACTTCACAGAGCCTATCAAACGATACTGACCTCTGAACAGCATTGAGCAGAGATCTGGGTGTTGGATAGAGAGATAATCAAACTGAGCATGGTAGTGAATTAAAAATGCATAAAAGTTACAAGGCTGCATTTTGTATTTGTGTCTGAAATGTAGGGCCTCAAATATCAGTGCAAAACATTTTTTTTTCTACAAAGGCCACTAGGTCATCATGTTAGAAAAAGTTTCTAATCAAAACAGTTGGCCAAAAGCAGTAAGTCTTAAATTGGACTTAACTGAAAAGTAAACAGTTTATTAGTAACTTTATTTAATTCACTCGCTACTAAAATGGAAAATACATTTCATTGTCTTCTGATGCAATTTTGCAAAGGTTAGGATGTGCAAAGTAACATAAAATGAAATAAAATAAATGTAACAGTGAAATCTCTGCAGCCGCACATAAATAACAAGCTTCATTGGGCAATGATAGTGCAGAAGTTGGACTCAAAGTCAATTGAGTCCAAAGGAGCTCGCTTCTCAGATAGCTCATGATTAGCAATATTGGCAATTATGCTATCATTGCTGAACTCTGAGCCGTTCCTTCCACATCACTTCTCACATTATCAAAGGCACCGTTGTTTTTGAGGGGACAGCTTTTATTCCCCAAGGAAACAGACCTATCATTATTGACTTCCAGAGCCGGAACCAAGGACAAATATATATGAAAAAAGCAAACAAAAAACAAACAACAAGCCAAAAAACATCACTCCAAGGTCAGGTTAATCACACAGTGAGCAAAAAGCAACAGCAAAAACACCCTTTACACTCCACCCCTTCTGTAAAATCTACATCTCAGTTGTCTCAAAGCTTAAAAATCCCCCACTAACTCCTCTTTATTTCTCTTTATTTACAGCTCTTCTTTTGTGGTTCCTTTGTGAACAGACCCTTCAATCCAATATTAATTCACAATTTATATTTGGGATTTTTTTTTTTTTTTGCCAGTTTCCATGGGGATGCATCTTTACCATAAACAGCAAGTATCATTTAATTCTATCACATCAAGTCAGGCAGCCTCAATAACAAAGGAGGAGAAAACTGAAGGTCACCACAGGTCAGTATTGGGTAAAACTTGGACTACGTCACCACCCTGCCACCGAGCAGGCCTATAAAGAGGGACACCCATAGGCTCATACACACTCGTTTTTTTCCTCTGAGACGAGAAACAGGTACGTTTTACATTTAATTTTAATTGCTCCTTGATAAGATACAGAAAAGAAAACTGCATTGAAATAGCCTATACCTCTGCAATAGGCTGTAATAGGTAATCGGCGGCTGCAATAGGCTACTGATGCTGCAGCCGGTCCATGTAGCTTCAAAACACCCAAATAATATCAAATTACTCTAAATACGTGATCATCAAGACATTTTTTGATACAAACTGATAATGCACTTTCTCTAAAATTGATACTGTGCCGACACCTAAATGCTTAAATGGCAAAAACATCTACAGTAAGGGTATGTCAGTGAGAAAATTCAGCTTACTTACTTACTTTTAGATTATGTATTCAGTTCAAAATAACGTCCAGCAGATCTTGCCCAATACATGTGAGCAGAGGATTTAGCTACTGGGTGCAAAGTGAGCTGTCCATTAGCACTGGTGCTGACACACGGGGGCGCTATTTGTAAACACAAAGCAAGATTTTGTTACTACTACCACTACTACTACTACTACTACTACTTTTTCTTGTGGCACCATAAACCTGTGGTAACAAAACAGGACAGAAATGATTGTCTCTGTCCTCTCTCTTCTCACAGAGCACAGTCAGGATGAAACTGTACCTCGCAGTTGCCGTGCTGATGCTGGCTTTTGCTGCACAAGCAGGTAGATTTTGCCTAACTTCCCAAGAATTAAAACCCTCTCAGCCCCTTCTCTCTCTTCCTTGTTGTCTAACCCTCTTCTCTATCCCATCATCCTTCCTGCAGAGGCTCAGCAAGACGACACTCTGGCCAATTTTGGTACTAAGGTTAAAGAGGTAACTTTGGACATGGGTGAGAAGGTTAAGACCGCCTTCGAGGAGGTGCACAACAGCGATTTTGCCGTCAACACCAGGTAGGCAGACACACATAGAAAATAAATAAATTTGCAATATACATGGACTGCCCCTCCATAACACCAGGTGTCCTCCTCCTCAGGAAATGGTTCGCTGGCCAGTTTGACGCATTTTTAGAACAGTATCAGAGGATGACCAGTAACCTCGGTAACTAGGACTGCCGTGCCCCTCTACTATCACCTGAAAACCCACCATGACCCCACCATGAGCCCTCACCCCTTTGGTCCTCCTCCATGCTCTGACATGCCTTGTGCTGCTGACTTTGCCTGTCTGTGAAGAGCTAATTTGAAAATTGAAGTGTAATTCTGGAAGAAATGATGTGCAAAACAAAAAAGTGCAATGATGACATAAATAATAAAGATACATTTTTGTATTAAAAAAAAATGTGTGTGCGTTTGTGTCGCCATTTTTCTGTCTTAGCAAGGTAAGAACTTCAGACTACTGAATATATGAGTGGAAAAGCCTGCTAAATATCTCAGTATCTCACTAGTAAAATAAATAAAGATTTAGTCTTGCACATATACGTTTTTTGTGTACAATAGCACAGACTAAACATATAAAACATATCCAGAAACAGATAAGATGAGACTATGTAGTGAAATGGGAATATCTAAAGAAAAGAAAACTGTTTTTTTTTTTTTTTTTGGGAATATGAAAGACAATCAAACAGGAGTTACTTTTACTAAGACAAAGACAATAGTTCAGTCTTGTGTTCTTTTCATACCTAGTTCCATCTAAATGTATTTCATTGCATTCACATCCTAACCATGAGGTGCCAACGATCAGCACAATAGAGCCAAAATGATGTCAGTGCCACATTTTTACAACTTGTCTGAGAGCAAATGAATCAAAACTGGACTCAAAGGTTTCAGTCTGACCATTACTTCAACAAGGTGTGGAAGACCCAGATGAGTATTATTGAGTATTATTATCTAAAGACATGTCAGAAAAGACAGTCTGGAGCAGGCCTACTTTTACCTGATATCAGACCAGCATTGCATAATGTCATAATGTCATCTAATGGCATGCCTTTCAACTACTTTGACCGACAAATCAATTTATATCAGGGTCAATAGTGTACTAATGGACATTAAAGATAATAATGCAGCAAAGACTAGCCAAATGAGTCTACTATTACAGTTATTAGATATGTGTATTTGTGTCAACAATTGGTACCAAAGGGCAAGCGCCAGCATGGCTGCTTTTCTGGCATTTCACAAGACCTGGGCTAAAGTCGCTGTTTATGCTGAGTTAATAATCCACCAGTTGTCCCAGTTCACTGGAATCTGTTCCTGTGATTGCTGAGAGAGGGCAGAGCGACAGAGGTCAGCAGTCGGGCCACAGGGGTCACAGACTGCTGAGAATATTACACGATTCCTCTGGCTGTCTGGACCTCTTCACTTTCACTTCAGTCTGCTCAAGATGTTAAGTGAACTGCAACTTTTTGGTTTCTGTGCTTATTCTCAGTTATATCTCTCAAGAGAGGATTTCAGTTATTAGATTTGGAGGAGAGCCACTTCCTAGCTTGGCTTAATTTAAAAGCAAATTGACTCCAGCCCTGGTTTGGATTAGTGATGTCAGCTTAAGTACCATCTTGCCTGCGTACCACTTCTGGTTCAAAGCCATCAAATGACGAACATGCCCAAAAGAAACAAGGCATTTACCAAGGCCAATTCATTTCTAAAATGACAAGTTCAGGGACAGGGATCTACCATTATCTTATTCTGTATACTTTTACTGAATATATCCCAGCTATTTATACCAGATCTAAATATTTTTTCACAATATCTATTTTTAACCAATTGAACCATTTTATGCCATACAGGGGGAGAAAAGCTGCATTCTATCAGGAACATCTAATTCTTAATTTAACTATGTTTCACACAGATCATGTCCTTAAAGCACTATTTCAAACAGGGGAAATCTGAATCCACGGGCTTTTCTCCCTGTTTTGACAGCTGTGACATCAAGGCCGCTGCATAAACAGTCAAAAATCAAATTTCAAAGATTTCAGATTACTCTAGCTTCTATTTGATGGCCATTTTCTCAATGAATGTAAATGCTACTGTGATCTTTGGTTTTAACATTCTTTCATTTTCCCATTCACAACCTGTAACAAACATGGAACTAAAGGGCTGAAGAGATTAAATTGATTTTGCGGTGGACTCTGCCCACAAAAAATGCTTTGCTTGGCTGAAAACGTTTATCTTTTCCACCCCCTCTCCCCTTTAGGTCTTCTCTAAATCCCATATCTCTTCTGCTAGAACAGAGACTTTGACTGGCCTGTATACATATCAGGGCCTGCCAAGTGGGTTGAAATGAACCAAAGTGCATTTGGACAGCTGTTGAGCTCAGCTAATGTTGATCTTGAAAAGATATCAAGAGTTTAAAATGCTGAATGATTCATCTGGGTAGCAAAGACAAGGACAAAACCTTTAACAAAATAATGCCCTCTGCAAAACTGAAAAACAGTGTTTCTTCATAGGGGATATCAAATCTGGACAACTAGCATCTGACGCTGATAAGAAGTACAATGAAAGAAGCATTCGCAGAATTCAAATGCCCGTGGTGGATGAAACCCTTGTACTATTCAGGGAAAAAACAATGTAATGACCTGTTCACCCTGAAATTTGTCCGCAATCTCCGCTTTCAGGATACAAAATGGTTACAAAACTGTAAATCTAATCTCTAAGTAACCTTCAGTCCATATGTAGTCCACAGCATACTCAACAAAAGCCTTTGATTTTAACATGACTGAACCTCTGAACTTCTGAGGTTAACTTTGCTGGAACTGGAAATGATCTGTCTGCCACTGTAAAATTACAACAATTCATTCATTCATTTGATTGCTTTCCTGGCATCATATATACTTGTTGCCAGTCAGTTTCATGTTTCTGCAAGGTTTTGATCATGAAAAAAATGCGATTGTGTGATAAAGAAAAGAAAAGAAAAGAAAAGGTAAAAGACAGGGAAAAAAAACAGTGACAGGTCATACGATCAGGACCAATGTGCACACTGTTGTGTGTCAACTAATACAAATAAAGTGGCTTTATCACACTCCCTTCATTCAATACCTGCTGACCAGAGCCAGAGGCAAGGTAAAAAGAAAAAAAAAAAAAACACAAAAAATCCTGTCACTTCTTTGTAAATTGTTATTGTGCTTTACTGATCATGCTATGCTTACGTTTCTATTATTTTCTTTTTGTGATGTTGTGCGTTGTTAATGGAGATATCACTTTATTATTATAAAGCATTATTATTATCATGGTGATGCTGAAAATAAAATGTATGTGTGACATCTAACTTCAAATTTAACTTAATTTATAGTATAGCCATGTTCGTGATAATTAATGGTGTTGACAGTCTAGTTGGCATAATGAATAGTATTTTGATGAATTATTAAGCAGATTACAGATCATAATTAGGTTTTGAATTTTTCACACAACTGTCCCTCTGTTTGTTCATGGCAGATGCGTAAGGAAGCGATCATATTAGTGCTCATCTTACTCATGCAAGGTATGACTTTTTTAAAATTTGCATCTTTAATGTTTAGTTTCAATTATTGATTTTGGCCTTCCTGACTTATGTGGATCATTCGCCATAGCATGTGGACCACTTCTGTCCCAGACACCGGTCCCAGCAGTGGAGGAGTCTGACTCTCCAGGAATACTGCAGAGGCTGGCGGAGAGAGCCAGGTATTCCCAGTAGCTCTTGGATCACGGTCTGCATGTGGCTGAGTGATGGCTTGAAACAGGATTTCTCTGTAAATGATTTCCACTTATGAGGCTTGTCAAAATATTATGTGTTGATGTGTGGGTGGGTGAGGAACATGCGGACATTCACAGGCATCTGCTTGCACATGAAGATCTATGTGTGCGCTGGGTTATTTGTGTTTTCCTACACGTGTGCTTGTGTGTCTCATAGGCATGCCAAAGCTAAAGCCGAGGAACTAGGAGGAGTGGTGCTGGGCTTTGCTGCTGCCTACTACGAGGACCACGTCCAACCAGTGACTGACCCCTACTTTGAATGGGCCGCCAGCACCAGGAGCTCCTTCTGGGAGAGAGTCCAGAAGACCGTTGACAACTACACACCTTTTAAATCAGATTAACCCAGTTGATCAACCCCGCTCCCATGATGATAAGAAACAGCAGTGGCAATAAAATCAACATTTTGATGCCCTGACGCTTCCGAGTCTTGATACGCTTTGCTCAGCTGATCACATTTTAAGGTTTCACCAACAGGTCTAGCTTGCCTCATAATGTGAGAAAGAAACATCGTTGGAGGGAAAATTTAGAGGCAGCAGTGTTTGCAATTATTAGGTGATCAGGGGACTAAACATCGAATAGGGTTGATTCACGCCGATTCAAGTGTCATTTGCAGTTCCTAAGCGTGATCATACGAGTCTGCTGGTTAACATTTTGTTTATTGAAACATAAACATTATATTATCACTGTAACTCTTCTTTCTTGATGTACTTTAGCACTTTGCAGTTGTGTCAAAGTCTTTCTTTTATTAATCCAATACAGCATGACAGTACACCCAACTTTCAGATGCAACTTGTACTCTACAGCACGCTACTCTCCCAGCACATTATGGTATAGTATAGAATGGTAATTTAAAGCTATCACATAAACATATGAAATAAATAGTTAAAGTGTTGTGAATGATATTTAAACTATCTTATAAAATAATTAACTTACTTCTGAAAAAGTCAAAACATCATTACTCCTGCAAATCTTAGAAGCAGCATAAAGTAATATGGTAAACTTCAACTGAAAAATCCCAAAATACGATGTTTACAGTGACCGAGGTTACATTATTAGTATTGTAATATTCATTGCTATGTCATTGTCTGGGGTGATTCAATCTTCCAATTTACAATCAGCATGATTAGTAGGACAGATGGCAAAGGAACACAGAGTTTATTTGAAATAGGGGGAGAAACAGATGGTCACTCTGTCAGAAAACAGAGAGCAGGAGAAATTAGGGAAAAGAAAGGCAGAGGGACAGACCGAGAGAAAAGGAACAAACCAGTATGATAATAAGCAAGCATTAGCCTACATCTAGTCTGTCCAAGTGAATGAGGGTGAAAGTTGAGGACAGAACTCCCACTCGGTGATATCCTGGTTTGGTTGACCTGCTCTGATCTCTCTCAGATGACACTGCACATTGAATCTAGATCACTTTCAAGGGACTGAGAAGAAATGATCAAAGCGGGATTACATTTCGGTGCAGTTGATGAAAATACAGGACCGTGTCTATTCTCAAAAAAAGTCATTTGCCATAGTCCACCTGCCTGTTACGTGCACTTACATTTTGCAGACGCATGGCTTATGCACTATCAGGGTGGCTCCAAGTGCCTCACCATGCGAATATAGATAAACTTACATTAGAGCAGCATTGCATAACGACTAAGTCATATTTCCACATAATGCATTTAAGGTGAATACCATGTACCGTGGACTTTGTGTAGGTGAACATGTCTCTGTGTGTGCGTGTGTGCGCGCGCATGTTCAACAGGTCCTCTGTGCATGTGTACGCACGTGTGTGTAGGAGTGTGTGTAGGTGTGTGTATGCTCATTAGATGACGTTTGTTTGCAGTCCCCCCCTATATCATCCTGTCCAGATGTGAGCGACGAGTTACAGACAACTCACTTTCAGAGAAGACTGTCACTTCTTGGATCTGTACATCCAGCACAACAGCAGGTAATTACTCTCTTTTAATGCTTCAACTTTTGTAGCCTGGATTTTGAAATACCTTTAGAACTAATACATGTCTAACAATGTCACTGATTTTTTTTTTTTTTTTTTTTTTTTAATAAAAGCTTTTGAGATTTTACTTTTGAATTTGGCATGCATTCTTAGCCGAACTTTTCAGGTTACAGTGTCAAAATATGGAAATGAGAATAAACCAAACACATTTATAAATGACCCACTGAGCATGCCAATAGTTCAACTTTCATTTTATTATTATTATTTTTTTTTTTTTCCCAGAAATGAACGGAAAATACGCCTTGGCACTGATCCTCGCTCTGCAGGGTAAGGATACATATCAAAGAGATGGGAAAGCCAAACAATTACAATGCATGCATTGTTATGTGCACTAAAGCTCAGCAACTTGACTGCATTTGTACTATAAATCTTGTGCAGGACTGTGCAGGACACCAAATACAGAAAATGTAATAAAAAAGACAGAGTCATCCAGGATAATTCATTTTGAATGAAAATGCAAACCATTTTACACTGGCTATTTGTATTTTTGCTATGCAGTTTAGTTAAGTCAACTTTTTAATTGCAGTGACATGAATAATAATACATAACAAAACACACACAAAGCAGATTCGAGAGGCAAGTCATGGCTGTACCTGTACTGTGATCTGGTGTCTAAAAACTAAACACTATCTCAATTGACTTTTAAATGAGGCTGAGCCCACAGAAAACACATTACACTAAGAATGTGGACTGAAACAAAGGCACAGCTATCTAGAGTGAGAAGACAACCTTTGAAAGGCTGATTATCTGTGGCCTTTGGGCAAGTCAGCACATTCACACACCACACTAAATTTTCAGATACCAGAACAAGAAGATTGACACCATTCTTGTTGAAGATATTTATTGTAATATGCTTCCACTGGTCCTAATACAACATTGCTGCCTCTCCTGTTTTGTCTGGTTCAGTCTCCATGAGCCTGTGCGATCTTCCCGCGCCAAGCCAGGAGCTGGTGGATAAGTATGAGACAATGAAGGGTACGTTCTACAAGAGGTTACTGAATGCTTACGGCAAGCTTCAGGCCGTTGCTGCTCCCTTTATCGAGAAGGTTGGTGAACACGAACACGGTCAGACCGCCAAGGAATACGTTGAGGATCTGCAGACCAAGCCCCAGTTCCAGGCTGCTGTCAAGGTTGTCACGTGAGTGTCCAGCAACAACAGTAAACTCAAACCAGCTTTCCAGCGAAGAGCTCGACTGTCAGTTTTAGGGATATTTCTCTCAAATGCTAAAGTTACATTTTATGGTCCCTTTAACTGAACTGAAAAAGCTTTAAGTCACAAAATGTGTTCAAAATAATAAATAATGTAAACTTAGAGTCATATAGTATAGTCTATTTTACAACATGCCTTCCCATTTTGTGACACATCTGTTACCATTTCAACAAGTTGTCCTCTCTGTTGTGTGCAGTGGCTTGGGCCAGGAGCTCGCTCCCCTGGTCGAGAAGGCTCGTATGACAGGCCTGGGTCTGTATGAACAGTACCTGCGCCCCCAAGTTGGCTCCATCCTGGATGACGGCATCAACCACGCCAAGGTCTACCTGGACAAATTCATGCCCGCTGAGTAAAGACCAGCAACTGGAGAAACCACCTGTCATGCTAGTCTTGGCTGAAAGCCAGAAGCGCTTGTTGTAGATTTTAGCTAATAGAAACAATCCCAGTTGAAGCTGAGAAGAGCAATGCACAATGCAAATGCATCCGTTGCCTCTGTTCAAACCAAGATCTTTACCAAAGCAAGTGATGGTCAAACACCACCTATGCAAATTGTGCATGTACAGTATTTTGTGTTTGATACACTAACCAGCGTTGTGTGGAAGTATGGATGAGAGTGTGAGAATGTGTTCAATAAAATGAACTGGAAACAATTTGAGTACATGTTTTCTCATGAGATCAGTTTACCCTGAAAGTTAAGAAAAAAAAATGAACCCAACATATCAGAAATCCCAAGGACACTCGGGACATCAAATATATGAAATAGTGATCATAATATAAAATATATTTTAGATTGTGACATAGCTGCCTATCTGTAACTTCTTACCATATTATGTAAGGACACAAGCTGCTTCAGATAGCATTATTATTAGCCCTAATGACTTTATTCCAAACTAATCAAGCTTTTATAGTTCCAGATTCCATTTTATTACTATTCCAACAAATATCCCAATATCCATGATCACCCAACCATGGCTGGCATTGCACCAGGCACAGAGGAGCTGTTCTCCTCAGTTTAGATCAAATGGAGATTCTCCTCAGCTTGGATTAAGCTGTAATCTCAGCTGTGGGGTTTACACTACTGGTGAACACTGAGAGCACAGAAATCAGTGATCAGAAACATGATTGTGTCTGATGTATCATCTACTACTAATCATCTACTAATACTTTGTCATTATTATTTGCTGAATAAAACTTTACATCCCACAAGTGGAATAAGAGATAAGACTGTAGATACATTACAGTAATGATAACACACAGTGCAGTGTTCAGAACAATTGACACAAATGTAATTCCTCACATTACTCACCAGACAAACTAGGAATTTTTTTTTTTTGCTTGGAAGGCAGATAACTTCACTTTTCTGATTCATTACACGGCACAGTGTCTCTGTTTGACATTTGATTGAATCACAGCCCATTGAAGCTTTGTGTGTGTGTGTGTGTGTGTATGTATGTATGTATGTGTGCTAACAGTTGTCACCTGTGGGCCAAGGTTTAGGTAATTTGTACTGATGTTATTTTGTACGAGGGCAGTAGGATTTGGCTGTTGTTAATTTCTCTCTCCTTTTGGATTTGCTGGTAAATGCTGATGATGACCATGAATGCTTATTTCAATTTGAGCAATGCCTCAAAATATCCTCTTTTCTCCACTTAATATAAGAGGTCAAAATGTTTTTAAGAGTCAACCAAATATGATATCAGCGTTGCCGTGGGCATTAGTAGGGGCCACTAGGCAACCTCTTGTCTTATTCAGCTATAATATCCATGCACAGACGCAAAACTGAATCAAGTGGACCTGTAATAAAATGCAGCTATCAACATTTTGATGTTGATCCACGTCCCACTACTGACCCACAGTGGTCCTGGGAGCAACCTATTCTGTCAGGTTGTAAAGCACCGTGACATGTGAGGCTGGATCACATGACCGGCCCACCATGTTTACTTAGGACCGGATCAATGCATGGGACAGACAGAAAAAAAAAAAAAAAAAAAAAAAACGACCCTTCAACCCAAACATCAGATCAGAATTAAGATTTTGCAGTGGTAACTCTGCATCTGGATAGAAGCAGTGTAGTCTGCCATAATTACAATATATATTCAGAGAGGGTAGGTGGGAAGCTATTAAACCTTATGATTTTTCCCAGTGGTCCTTTTTTTCCCACAGTATGAGAGCAAATAAAAGAAAACTATTTCACTTCTGCCAAACAGCTGTCATTCCTTTCAAATGATTAGCCTATGGGTGCTGTGTCATGGCCAGCAAATTCGATTTAGCAATTATTAGCCAGACCCAAAACATATGTCATCAAAAAGGTGTCAGCGTATGAAAAACAATTTAAAAAACAGACCTCTTGGCTAAAAAGACAAACCCCTCTATTTTCTGTGTAGTTACACCAAAGAGCAAATGAAAATTATACAAGCAAAAAACAAAGTTAAAAATTACAAAAGGAATCAAAGGGGCTGTATATTGGAATATGAGCGTCATTTGAAATCACATGTATAAGGGAGGAAAAAAAAACATATATTCCTTCTGGAAAGAGTTGTAGCTTTGAGGGTAAAGTCTAAAATATCTTGTTGTGTTTCATTTAAATAGACGCCTCTCAGTGCCTGATAGAAACCCAGATAATGAGCTCAGGTTGTTCCGGGATCTATCAGATGGAGAGGTGGAAGTCTTCCTGCTCTGCAAATTTTCTCACTAATGTGGAAGGGATTTTCAGATCAGCCAGGGAAATCTTTTGGATAGCAGTGCAATAAAATCTAATCTAACTGGCCTAAATTTGCTGTGTCTGACCTACATGAACCGGGATGACGTGTTCAAGACACCCTAGACTTGGTCCTGTCTTAGGAGGACTTAGGACGGTCTTAGTGGAACATGAATGCATCACCAGCGTTATGCAAGTACCGACAGCGTCGGCTGTGTGAGGCTGTGATCAGAGCGAGGTGTAAGAGCACAGTGCATGAATGAGCTAATACGCTAATCAGTGGGAAAAAGGCTGAGCTAATCAGGTTCAATATTTAACCCTTAGATGCATAAGGAGGTCAAACAGAACTTTTTTTTTTTTTTGCAATGTCGTTGCAATGAAAATATTTCATTTTTTCATGTTGTAGTTATTCCTCAAAAATTCAGTTTTAAACACCCATTCCCATTCAGTTTTTTTAAATTACTATTTGTACATTTTACGAAAATAGAGGTTTTCCATTACTGCCCTAAGTGGAGTAGTAATACAAAACCTCTATTTTCTTATGGGTGCGTACCTCGAGTGCCCATCCATATGTGGGCAAAAAATGACTCATATGTGCTTCCAGTTGAGTCTTCTGAGAATATTTCATCCTTATTAAGTATAAAGCCTGTTTATTGTTTAGCACACTTCAAATGCGAGTAGTGTAACCACTCATCAAGACTATTTTTACACATTATTTTATATAATATTATATGAATATTATCAATATTATTTACATCTTTTTCCCCCTTTGTTTTCATCTTTCTATGTATATATATATATATATATATACACACACATAATAAGTTTGGAAGCCCATACTTTAGGTGTTATCCACTAGTTAAATACACTTTAAAATGTGTTACACAAATAACCATATTTGAAATTAGAAATCATTGCTGTGCACATCAAACTTGTTGATTTAATAAAGTTGAGCAAAAACCATGAAAATAATCAGCTTAAATTATTGAAAAGCAAATTTAATCTAATACGGGTCATTTTTGGCCCACTCTTAGAAGCGTATAGGTTATTGCAGGGCTGCAGGGATGATCCACCCTTTCAGCTGCACTCATGAAATCCAACCAGATTAACCAGGCTTCTGACGACTTTATCAAAGCCTTTCAACACTTTATCCATGATCCTGATGTTTAAATAGATGGTAACTCTAAAAACTGTTCTATCAAAGTGGCGGTGCACCACATGCTGCCATGAAGACATTCAACGGACAACAGGGGTTTATCTCTCACACAGAGCGCACTTTGGCCCTGCGAATGACAAGTCAACACATTTACACTCCTATATATACAGGTTGGGTCACCAGTGCCTCTTACTCTGTTTTTGTCATCACAGTCATAACTGGAGAGGAAAGACAGTGAGTACTGCCACATTTCTTTGGTTTATTAACTGGAAGAGAAAGCAATAGTGGTGGAAATGCATGACAATTTTCTGCGGCTGAGAAATGCGAGAAGCTCAAAGGCAATTTAATTATTTTTCATTGAACAAGCTCTGACAACAATAATTTTGCTGTCTTTTATCGAGAGAAGAAAAAATTAAGCAAAGTACATTTCAGACACTCAGAGCTGTCAACACAAACCTCTTCCTCTTGACTGCACATCATTGAGAGATGGAGAGAGAGACAATGTCTCAGCCTGGCAAATGATGTGAGGTAACTATAGGTTTGATCCCTGTACTGTCTCTCTGTTCACAGACACTGAGTGACACCATGAACAAGCTGCTGGCCATCACCGTGCTGGTTGCACTCCTTGCTCTCAGTAAGTACCCTGTCACACCACAGTGATTTGCAATGAAACCTAATTAAGAACTCATGGGGAATCCCACCCTTCGTTCTCCTGACACATTTTACTTAACTTTGACCCCCGGTGACACCTCTGCCCCACTGTGTGTAGGTGCCGAAAGCTTCCGTGTGCCGAGGCAGACTCCGGAGGAGCAGGGCACCCTGGCCAAGATCACAGACTTCATCAAGTTTTACTACAATCAGTCCGTCGACACCGTCTCTGAATATGTGGAGAATATCAAAGGCTTCAATATAGAAGAGAAGGCAATGTAAGAGACACAAAATGCACATTCTTGTATTAGGATTGTATTCATATAATAATTCAGTAAAATTTCGCCTTTAGGAATTTATTCATATTTAAAACTCTTGTCTTTTTTTGTGTTGTCCACATAGGAACCTTTACGAAGAGACCACCCAAGCTGCGGGAACCTATTTCGGCATCGCACAGGACCAGCTTTACCACATCTTTAACCCCCAGCCGTAAACAAACAAACAAAAAAACTGATTTGTAATGTCCTGCAGTTTCTTCCATGACAGCTGCTGCCCGCGGTGGTAACAGGCTCTCATAAGAACTTAAAGCCAAAACCTTACAAGCCCTGCTAGACCTCTAACCCCAGGCCTCACTTCAGCCTCTGACCTGGCTGCATGTCACCACACCCAGGCCTCTTTATCCGCACCTTCGCTGGACAACATCACTGGACTGAATGCTCTTTTTTGGTGCATTCTTGAGCCACTGCACTGGTGGCAAATGACAGAAACACTTTGAGAAAAAAAAACAACAAAAACAACAACCAAAAGCTTGCACAGAGAAAAGTGGAGTGAGCACAACTAAAGGCACACAGCTCCATACAATTAACAACAAATTTGTCCATGTGTGTCAGGAAATAGCCAGCCATGAAAACAGCACAATTAATTTAATAATCTAGCGCCGTCTAGTGGATTTTTTTTTTCTTTTCACACAATTTACTCCAACTTAATTTTCCCCTCATGTCTCAAATAAATGAAATATTTATATTGAAATAAAATATTTATACAAAAACTGGTGTCTGTGGTCGATAAATTTGAGAATCTGCTCTTGGAAAATGAGGCATGAAATATGAATTATGTTTAACACAGCAAATTGTTCACTATTATTTCAAAGGCTAAGGGTACAGTGAGTGCATATTTCTGCTGTAAATACTGAGTTCAGTTTTATTGCACTGATGTACAGGATCAGATGGTTATGTGTGCATGAATCAACAAGGCACAAGCCTTTCATCAACCGAGGTAACTCCAGAGTACAGGCTATATATACATGCAATTAATCATGAATGAAAAGAAAATGTCAATATGGTAACATGAGGGTGAAGAAACAGAGAGGAATAAACAGCAAAGACTGAAAAGCCTTTTCGTAGATTCTGACAAACAGTGATGGAGGAAGTTTCTGATGTCTAATTACCGCAGAAATTTGCAGCGTGTGATTTCTTTTGAAGCCTCAAAACAACACAAACTGCACTAATGAATCTGACTTCAAACGTCATCTTGCTTACCAGAGAGATGCTTTCCCCGCAGCGACAGGACAACACCAAAGAAATACAACCAACATGCATGTCTATTTTTTAGCTAAGCGATTGAAAGGCAATCAGGAGTATGAAAGAAAGATGAAACCAAAAGAGATTCGCATCATTAATTTCAAAAACAAATGTTTGAACAAGAACTTGGTTTACCAATCCACAAGAATATCTTTATAAAACCTACAAGTATAAAAACAGCTTTATATTAACGATCATTTTTAAGTCATAAGTTATAAGACATAAATTAATGATGCTCAAATCAGGAACAAAACATTAATACCCCTCTGTAAATGTGTTACTGAATTATTTATAAGTCATTTATGAGTGATTTTGCATCACCTGCACACAACTGACCATACATCAGACACACACAAATGCTCCACTGTGGTTCACAGTCTGATGCCTATGATAACGCCTGTAGTATGACGAACTGTTTGCCCTTTTGATCAAGGGATGCAACAATACTTAGAAATGGTACACTACGTCATTTATACATTATTTATGATCAAGTCCTCTAATCCACATGACCTCATACGTTGTTTATTCTAACCCTCAAATATGGCCAGTAGGACTGTTCCCTGAGTGAGCTGTCTCTACCTTTGCTAAGGTTTGTTGTTGTTGCTCCCTAAATACCACAGCACAGTGTCTTTATTTACAGGACTGCCAGAGGTCGCTTAACTTTAAAATGTAACTATAGGTTGTGATAAGCTGCTGCACAAACAACCTATAGGGTCATGTTTTGCTAGAGGACGGTCTCTTATTTATAACAGATGAGGAGCCACATTCATAGTACAGATCAACAGTTTATTAGGTAAACATTTACTGATTTGTTCATGAAATCCTCACAATTAGTATCAAAATGTATGTATTAACCCGTTACTGCCTGAATTTACTTTCAGTTATCTAGAAAAATAAATTCATTGTGTTTTTGCCTTCAAGCAGATGCTAAATTATTGGTGGTAGAGTGCTTCCAATACAATTCTTGGTATGTGTGAAATATGCATCAACAGCATCAGTGGGATACACACACCACCTCGGCTGCATTAAGACTGCAAGTCGTTTGAGGCGAATTCGCGACAGTAGTCTACAAGGGGTTAATGTTTTGGTCATGATTTGTTCATCATTAACTAATGTATTATAAAGACTTATTTATGATCGTTAATCTCAAGTGTCACCAAAACAGTTTTAATATAGTCCGCTGAGCCAAGAGAAGGTCGGTGCTTTGAGTTGCTGCTGCTCTTTAATCGGTGAATTAAGACATGCACTTCACCAAGACACATAAAGAATATATGAATTTCATTATTATGTCTCTTGTTTGAAACCAGTACAACCGTGTCTGAGCCCTTGAGAGTGGGTAAGGGTAAAACTGTACCACTTTGAGACATTGATCACCAGAATATAACGCAATGTCTGTTATGCTTGTCTTGGGTAAGGGCGTACTATAATTTCATAAGATGTCTTCCACTCCCTGAAGTTGTTGTAAAACACAAGTTGTAAAAAAAAAAAAAGATGCAGAGAACTTCTCAGATACGGTTATATGATGAAGGTGAGTGGGACCTGATGCTGGATAGTAATAAAAAAGTTTATTCTTCCTACTGGCTTCCAAAGCAGCCATATACAAGTGTAAAAGTGCCAGATGGATCAAGTTGTAATCACACACACACACACACACACACACACACACTGGAATGGAGAGCACTACCAACAGCTGTGATACATTATGGACCTGCTGCTGCTGGTGGTGGCTTTGTGAATCCAAACTGAATATTAGAAATGTGAGTGGGTTTCTTCATCATCCTGCTGGTGTTTTACAGGATGACACGGTGTGTGAGCCTCACTCCAGACCCTGTCATGTCAAGCTGCATGGTGGAGGAACACCCTGCACCAGTGCACTTATCAACGAGTAACCACCGTTTACTGTAATCCCACATTGGTGCTTGTGACCAGGGTTGCAAAGGGGCGGAAAATTTCTGGTAAATTTCTGAAAGCATTCTGGAAACTTTCCATGGGAAGTTCAGCTGGGGAATATTGGAAATTTTGTTTTGTCATAAGCAGACATGCGTGCAAACTAATGACATTTTTGACTTTGACTTGTCCTTCAAGATTGATGGTGGATAAATGAATTCAAATAGGCTCAATGAATAGATGAACACCCCTGAGTCAGCATGCTACATCAAACTATAACCTACATTCTTGTATGATAACTGTATTTGTATGAAAACTGGCTAGCAGAAGGCAGAAGAACCAGCATCACAGTTGAGCTAGCTAGCACCATGATAGAAAGCCTCTTAAATACCTACACATTTTGTCTTATTTTTTTCCAGTGAAACTTTAATACCATAGGTCAAATATATTTACCACAATAATATCATCAAAACCTTCTTGACTGGATGTCGTCCGTGGGCTAAAATGTAGGCTTATTCGTGTGGCCTCAGTCGTCCTGCTGCAATCTGCAGGATTCTAGAAATGATCTGTGCATGGGTTTGAGGAACCCACAGTGCAGAGCAGAAATTCAACTGAATTTGCATTAAATCAGGTTGTTTTAAACCAAGATTATGCTGCAAGATGTTTTTTCTTCAACTACATTAAGTTTCCGCTTATAGGCTAACATGCAGTTTTGCAAATTTCCAGATTATTTCTGTAAATTCCTGTAAATTCCCATATATTCCCATTAATTCCCATGGAAAGTTTCCAACTTTGAAAATTCCCGGAATTTTGCAACCGTACTTGTGACTAGTAATAACCAGAGAGTAACGTGCTCCCCTGTTACCAATGTCATGTGAAAAAATATGAACTGTACTTGTTGTTTTTTTCCCTCTATTTCCCAAGAATTTCAAGTTTACACAGTGTTTTAGGTGCTCTGTAAGTCAGCATCTCTTGACTTCTCTAGTGCATTTAAAACACATTTAATGTAAAACATTGCCATTTTTCTCACCTCCTGAAAATCTTTACCTTTGGGGTAAGTAATGCTTCCATCTGACAGCAACATTATAATTTTAAATAAGCCCCAGTTTCCCAAGAATGTCTTTGTTATAAAAGCACATTTGTCTTTTGGAAACCTTGCCCAGATCCTCATATTAACTCCATATATTTTGTCCTTTTAGAATCCAGACATGTATTATTTACTTCCCTCTTCCTCTGCCGTTAAGGATGATCCTCTATCTTCATCTCTGCCAGTGGTTCAAACAGGTTTTAATTGAGGGACTAAAAATTCATTAGGTATTTGTATTTATCTGTGTCTCTCACAAAGACTGAGTCATGAGTACGTTGTACACTGTTTTCAGCTGTGCGTGTCTGTGTGTGTGTGTGTGTGTGTGTGTGTGTGTGCATGAAGCACTGTATGCACATTGTCATTCCTTAAAATATCTCTATGATATTTGATAAAATGGGGCACAGCAGGCACAGGGGATGGGGGAGGGGGTAAAACCTTTCAAAAAAAGCTCCCTGGGTTTCAAAGGGTTCATATACACACAGTAAAAGTGACACGAGCTTTTACATAAAAAAAAGAAAAATCTTTTTTTCCTCAAATTTCCAGCCCCCCGCACATTTGAAATGATGGCTCCTCTCCTGTAGAAATCTGACTGAGATGTCTTATAGAGAGGAAGCTGAAGATTCTCAGGATTTCCACTCAGCTAATTAAGAAATTGTGAATTACTGGCACAATAACCACTTCACAGCATCACATTGGCTCGGCAGTCGGAGCCCATCCGCTTCACCCGGTACGTCCAGCCCATCCCTGCCTACAACCTGGAGAGGTCTGCCGCATCAGTGGCCGGGGCTCCACCATCTCAAATCAGTGTGAGTAGAATAAAAGGTGATTGCTGTGGCTTTTGCACATCAATTAACCATTAACACGTTAACTGTGACATGTGAGACATTAGTACAATTATTAGAAACAAACAAAACCACAACAGAGAAAGCTATTAGCGACTTCTGAGCTCTTTTTTTAGATTGTGCACCACCAGGTCAGTTTGCATGGGAAACCTGATGGATTGCTTTATGGCACAAAGAAACACTTCTTGCTTTATAGTACAGCAACAAGAACCGTTTCAGAGTTTCATATCGTCTGTCATAATGGCCAAATAGTGATCAACACATCAAAAAGGAACTGAAATGATAAGACTGTTATGCATCTTGAGGGAAATAACATATTTTTCTGATAGGATGGGTGGAAGATTCATGCATGATGGTGTAAGGAAATTACAACTCTTATTTTTAATGTATTTATGAGGTAAATGTAGTAAAATGTGCATGTGTGAGAAACTGTATCCTTTACAATTTTACATGCAATGTGCAAGACTGTAAATGCACGTGTAATATTCTTTGGTTTGTGGATTTAACATTTAACATTTAACTTTCCCTTCCTCTAGCCCAACATCCTCCACTTCAACACAGCTGAGTCCCGACAGTAAGTGCATGACTGTGCTTGTTGTGGATGACCAGAGCTGTGTGGAGCATGTTGTGTGCCGGTCACGTTAACACAGACAAGTACATAGTGCGTACGCATGGTTAATCATTATAAATTACAGGAAGACAAAAATCCGAACAACCCAAACAGACTGTAGGCTACACAACCAAAATCCTCCTGCATTATAATTTATGACATTCATGCTGCTTCGACTCATCTTCACACTTGTTCCTTCTCCTTTTTATTATTTTCTGTGTCATTTCACTCAACTTCATCTCATTGTTCACTATATCTCACTAGCAATCGAAAAAGTATCTGAATATATCACTAACAAAGAATCCCAAAATAAAATCAATACCTACACATATCAATACATATGTCAAAATATCCATACTCCCTCCTGTCCTTTCTTCTTCACTACCTCCTTCCATCCTCCAGGCTGATGGCGGCAGTGTGATGGCCAGCTGCAGGATCTGCTGTTCTCATGATGTGACTGCCACATCCTGCAAAGCCCTATGACTGAAGCAGTGAGGCTTCATTTCAAACACCGGAGCAAACGCTGCACATGACCATTTCCTGATAGTTAAGGAAGACATCTTCTTTTTCTATTATTACTGTATTGTTGTGACACCCAAGTATAAGGTGGAATATGGTAAAACAGCCACATCTGGCAGGGTTGGAGGCCTCCTCCATGTCAATCATCTTCTTGGGTCACATCTGTCTTAGTTCGTAGTACCAATAAAATGTGAACCTAAAATATGTTTATCATTCAATGCTATTTTACTTTCAAATTTCAGCACCTCAGAAAATATTGTGTTTGCATTGGTTACAGACATTTTCACTCCATGAGACATGAGATGCTTCCCCATCTTCACCGTGCAAGAACTGCAAGCTGAAAGTTACAGATTTTACTTTGAAGAAATGTGTGTCCTAGTAAAAGTATCCCTGAGCAATATATCATCCATAGCTGTGTACTGCAAGTTGCTCTGTGCAAGAGAAACCCAGGAAAATACTTAATCTATTTAGTAAATGTGCATATTAGAAGCCTTGTGTGCAAAACCTTTTCTCAGTGGTACTCTGTTGGCTGCAAAGGAAAAGCTGCATGCAACCCAAAAATGCAGATATTAGCAACAAAAGATAAAAATGATATATGCAGACATTATCCATGCTTTATTCATTGATTTTATTATCGCCTTTACTCCGTGATTTCTCCCATTTCTCCATTTGCCTCAGCAAACAGTTTCCACAGCTGGCTAATAGCTGCTGCTAATGAGCTCTGATTGTTTCACACTACATCCTACCTTCACACATGGTGATGTGTACTTGTGGTGTGCATATGTGTGTGATTTTATGTGCGCGGCGCTTGCATGTGTGCACGTGGGTGGTGTGCTGTATAATGAATGTAAATGAACCCACCTACCTGACCCTCGTGTGCGTCTTCAATAGAGAATTAGTGAAGACCAGCTCTGTGTGAGGGCCCTTGAAGCCGAAGGTTTTTCACACCCAGCGTGCTAACGGTGTTGATGAAAGATTAAAGATGATAAAGAGTCAAACATGACAGCAAAAGCACTGATTTAGTGGCAAATGAGAAGTGCAACATTGTGGACTCTCAAAAGGATGGGTTTGAATCTAAATCATTTTTCCTGATGTTTACAGTTCAGTATTTAAAATACACTAATTATCAGCTCTTCCAAAATGCAATTAATGTTTTTTAGGTAAAAGACTCCAAATAAATTAGATAATGTTAATAATACATGGTTATGAGTTGTACTTGGCAGCAAACATTGCCCAGATGGGCGCATTTTTCAAATAGTTGAAATCTTATACTGGCCCTAAACTCTTAATTTCTATTTTTTCCTGTAATTTTATTAAATTCATTAAAAGGTAATCAAATTAAACCAAATGGATTGAAATCTGTGCTTGGTAATCAGGTGTGCCTGGGAATACTGCATTGCATAATTGCTGCCATATTAGGAGGGCTGAGAACCATTGATCCTTGGCACCACTAGATGGGGATAAAGCCTAATAATACTCCGCTGAAGCCAAGCACCCATGGGAAGGAGAGGGAGAGAGAGAGAGAGAGAGAGAGAGAGAGAGAGAGAGAGAGAGAGAGAGAGAGAGAGAGAGAGAGAGAGAGAGAGAGAGAGCGAGAGAGAGAGAGAGAGAGAGAGAGAGAGAGAGAGAGAGACGTCATGGAAATATGGACAGGTGAAAAGATTGTAGCATTCCTTGTGAGGTTTTGCATGGGTGTGCTGAGATCTGAGACATCGCTCACACTTCTTGCAGACACTCTGTTCCACACCATTGGCTCAGAAACATGCACACACACACCCACCCCCACAGCCACACACACACACGTACGCTGTTTGTTCACAATAAACACATGTATTTAACATATTTAACACAATATGCCGAGGACACATGTATACAACAAATCTGGAAATGACACAGAAGGAGACACACATACACACAAGCACACATACAGCACATATGGAATGGCAAACATGCACACTCACACTCGTAGATACACACACACACACACACACACACACACACACACGCATGCATGTTCGTGCACAAACATATAGACTGACTGACAGCTGTGTCCATAATCACCCAGGCAGTTGAACACAGAGGCCACTCTGCCATCTGTTCTCGGCACGTCTCTCCTTTTCCTCATCCCCCCTTTTTTTCCACTTCTTGTACCCAACCACTGTCACCACCCCCCCATCCATTCATCCTCCCCTCCAACCTCCCCCATCTGCACCCCCAATGGGCCATTCATTTCACCCCTCCCAGTGATGTAGTGCCAGATGAAAAGCTGGGGGAAACTACAAACTCTGGTCAGTGATCATAAGAGTGAACAGTATGAGATTACGTCAAGCATACAATATTATTTGACTATAGCGTACTATAAAATGTACATTACGCTTGTAACTTGCAAAGACAGCAGTTAAACCCAAGCTTAGTCAGTCTAAAAAATGTGAATATGTTTAAAATCATCAGAAACGAGAACAAGTTGAAGTATCTAAGTGTATTCAAATTATCTGAGGTGATGTAAAATACTCATAGACACCAATAAACACGCTGTAAAACAAAATTAGCCAGGAATCCACAACAAAAAGAGTTACAATGGCTCTAGAAAGCGTGGTGTTGTTGTTATTGTGTAATTGTGTTGCCTATGAGTGCCTTCATCCATTTCTCAGAAGCCTTTCAATTTGGATCACTATTATTCAGAATTTGGAGGATCTTGCTTGAGCCTGTTTAATTTTATAGCTAATTTTATGGCACAGCATTATTCACAACAAATAGATGATTCTTATACCACTTATTAGCTCAAGCAGGACATCCTGTGTACCGATCCTGAAGTTTTATTGAGTTTTCCCCTCAAATACTTTGTTTACTTTGTGCACTTTGTGAGTCCCATAGGATTTGCAGCTTAGCGAGGCCTGTGGTTTGTTGGCTGCCTGGTCACCACATTGTCTCCAGCTTGCAGTAGTGGGTGTGGTGCCCACTTTGCCAGCCTGCTTGGGAGATCTGCCCAACAATTTCCACCTGAACTCCCCAAGAATGGGAATTAGTCACTTTATTTGCTTCTGCACACTCCACAGCCCATTTCCTCTCTGTAATTTATACCTGAAATGGTGCCTCTCATTTCCTCCTCAAACAAAGGGAATCACAATCCTCCAGTAAGGCTATATTAGTGTCTGTGGAGGAGACTGTATTGGATTCTGGAACACATTTTTTTCTTTTTCTTTTGCAGAACCCAAAAGATGCTTGCATGCTTTCAGCGTCTGAATAGCATGACAGTCTCTATATTTCTCAAGAAACATTCTCCTTAAAAACATTTTCATGGAGCTGTGAGTTTTATGTTGGAAATTTATATCAGCTTAAAATAGTTCCTAAACTACATTTCATGGTCAAAGTTGGCTAAACTGAGCCCAGGAGAATGTACCCTCTACTACATCTCTGACCCAACAGCTATGTTCACAAGGCCTGATGTTCCCTCAATAAAATATCTATTTTTCATAAACCATTTTCTAGCACCATTTCAGATATTATTCACTGAACTTGTACTATCAGATTAGATTAAATATCCCAGAGGACATAAACATCATGAACATTACTCTTTTTACCTTGAGGGAACGTAGAATTGCATGAGTTGTGAATGTGGCAAATGTTTA
Organism: Myripristis murdjan; assembly: GCF_902150065.1. NCBI lineage: Eukaryota > Metazoa > Chordata > Actinopteri > Holocentriformes > Holocentridae > Myripristis > Myripristis murdjan. The sequence goes on from NC_043995.1 coordinate 22,748,295, forward strand.
ACCCTATAAAGCCATTTGTATCATATATGATACACATTTTCAATTCCGTTTTTCATTTTCAGTTTAATCAATACTTGACCAAAATACTGTTGTATACCTTTGAACACTTTCCCTGTTCACCCTGGACCATACCATTGGCACTTCAAGTACATATCATATATCATACACCAGAAAGGTCGTGTAATAACATATTTTTTGAATTTTTTGAATTTATATATATATATATATATATATATTGTTATAGGACTAAATAAAGGGTTCATTTTCAAAAAATTGGAATTTTCTGCCAATTCTTTCATAGCTCAGGCTTTATAGGGTTAATGCCAAAATTTAACATTTAGCTGTTTCAAGACCTTCGGAACATAGGACCCTGGATCTTGTTCATTAATCAAAAGGTTTATAGTACTTGGGACAACATAAATTTTGCTTCCTTTCAATACTGCTTAATGGCACAGCATAAAACGTGTGGCTATAAACATGCATTGTGTTACTTCTGCAGTACTTCTGCATTGTCTACGTGCATGCAATCAACACAACAGCATGTTTTTTTTTAAGAGTGTACTTTGCATTTGGAGGGAGGAGGCACCACCCAAGCTCCCAACCCGGCATCAGTGGGCTAGCCCAGTCATAAGTTGGGAAGATAAGCTGACCTTGGAAGTCTGCTCTTCTTGTCCTCTCTCCCTATCTCTCTCTATTTCTGTTATTTCTGTCTCTCACACAGGCCTGCACACACATACACACAACACAGCCTGTGGAATCCTCTCCTTTCAGTCAGCCAAATCATGCTTACCTTTATTAATAGTCTGCCATTAGTTCACCCCTCCCTTCCTCCCTCCGTCGTACTGTAAATTATTCCACCATTTCTCTGTGTCCTCCCTTCCTGCCCCTCTCCTCTGGCTCTCACGGCTCAGGAATGCATGCAAAGTCCACACCAACAAATACCATTCTCAATTACTCAAACACTGTGGCATAAACAGATGAATGAGGGAATTAAAATGAACAATGATGCATAGGGGGAATCTTTTTCTCTGTGTGAGACATTGTTTATCAGAGGTTTGGTACAATATCTGCGCAGTAAATGCCAGGCAGCTCCTTCGTCTGTCTTCCATCTCCCGCCATAGCTCTCGTTCTCTGGCAAACTGTCCCCATCACTCATCGCTGGCTTACATTCCCAGCATTCCCCTGTGACACCTGGCTCATAAGACGGGAAAGTGGCGAGTGCACGCACACACACGTGCACACACACACGCACTCCGCATGCATGTACACACTTGTGGGCACTTTCACACACAGGGAGAGACAAAGAGAGAGAGAGTGCACAAAAAAGGTGCACAACTAAACCCCCTGCCACACACACACACACACACACACACACACACACACAGAAGCACACTCTTAGTCTTCCATCAAATAGCTTTTCTCCATTACAGCTGACAGGTCTTTTCACAAAGATGTAAATTAATGTGGGAGCCGACTTACATTAGCAGTAACCAGTTTGTATTTTTTTTCTGTGCGTGTGCTAGTGTGTGTTTGTGTGTGTGTGTGTGTGTGTGTGTATTTATGTTCACTAGGCTAATGGCTCATTGAGAACAGCACAGGCCAAGTCAATCACGCTGGATCTCTCCCCGTTGTCCCATTGAGACCAGTGGCTCATCAGGGGAGATAATTAGCCTGAAGAGCTTTAATGATACTACTCTAATAGCTACAAGAGCACACTGAGAGCTACTACTGTGTGTGTGCATGTGCATGTGTGTGTGTGTGTGTGTGTGTGTGTGTGTGAGTGGGATGTGGTGTGTGGTATACATCTTTGAAAGACAGAGAGAGATAAGTCATTAAAAATGATGTTTTGTTAAGGCTGCAGTCTTGTGTTTGTGCATGCACCTAAGAATGTGTGTCAGGGTGGATAATGATAGTATGAAAACTGATAGGATAATGAATAATGTGGCTTTAAACCACCCTAACCTCTCTCTCTCTCTCTCTCTCTCTCTTTCTCCCACTTCCTCTATGGTTACTGTCAGTGGAGCAGTAAAATGAGCTCCCCCTCATCCTCTGTATAATCCAACCCCAACACGACCACAAGCTCTGAGGCTGTGGCACTGTGGTGTGTATGTGTATGTTTATTTGTCTATGTGTGTGTGTGTATGTGTGTGTGTGTGGTATGGGTAGGAATTCAAACATTTATGCATTTGTGTTCCTTTGAATTTCGGCGAGCATGTGCTCTTGTGTGTACACAAATCCAAGTCACTCAGTGGGTGCTGTCGCAGGCCATGTCCACACTAATCTGGGTAAATTTGAAAAACCCCATTTTGGTACACCACATTAACATTTTCAAACTGTTTCCAGCAGCCAGCCCGCCACTCTGAAATGCCACACAAAATGGTCATCAACTACAATTTGTCCAAGGGCCAGAATTTCTCTAAGCAGACACTGTAGGGGGCCCCAACTTTCAAGTGACAAAATTCAAACATATTTAAGCCTATTCAGCGTATTATTGCTTAATATTTTCACATTCTTACAAAATGAATGTTACTTTTACTAGCCTATCATTGTGAACAGATTCCTAAAAAAAAAAAAAAATGACAATAACTAGATACGAGAAATGAGCTCTCAGCAGAGCGCAGACCTCCGTGAAAGAGACGGTGCAGAGTGCAGTCCTGACTGGTAGGAAATAAAATCAGCTTTAGCAGGTTTTGATGCAGTGTCCTGATTGGTGGATAACTTTCTCATACTTGCATGATGATTCAACACAAACCATATTCCATTCAGAACAGATGGGAAATGGTACCCGTCCTGGGCTGCTGCTATTCAGAGCACAACCAGTGACGCAAGCACAGCTTTGTGAGTGAGACAGGCCTGACTCCTGCATCAGGCTGAGAGGCCACTAACTAACTAATAATCAGCTGACAAATGGATTTATAGTGTCTTTGGAACCCACAGCACAATAATAACACCCGTAAGTAAATCATAATACAATTGTTTCCATCTCAGTTGTTTTTGGTGTTGCTTTAACCCTCCTATTATGTTTGGGGTCAATTTGACCCCAGCCAATGTTTAACGTCTCTAAATAAATGATTAACATAATTTTTTTTGCTTCATATTTAATGAGTGTTCCTAATGTAATGGGCACTACCAGGTAAAGATGAAATTGACATGATGATATGTTTTCAATGTCCTGTACACACTTTGTAACGCATTGGTTATAAATAGCAAAAATCTGTACTTAGAAATAATATGAAGCCATTAAAACACCAAAAATTTAAATTTCTTTCCAATTTTAGATCAATCAGTGAGATTTTATGGTGATGTGCATATTCTTCCATTATCGCATAATAGGAATACTGGATGTATAAGTGGGGGTGGGAGGGAGTTATGTTTTATTTAAAGGGCTATTTAGGTAATCAACAAAGAAACATAAAGTACCTGACACATAAACTTTAATAACAATTTTAGTTATAATAATTTCATGGAAGTTTAAACTACAGGGATCAAATTGACCACAAACATAAAAGATGTTCAAAAATGTCAACATAACAGGAGGGTTAATTTGGGAAGAAAAAAATGCTAGATGTTTTTCCTCCTCACATTTTCTGAATTCATTAATATTCTTTGGCTCTGCATCATGACAGTCCTACTTAAGCTTGTTCAAAAAGCTGTGCCTTCCCCCTCCACATTACAATGCCAAACTGATGTTTCCAAATTTAAAGCCTTTTAAAAAAGACTTTTTTTTTTTTTTTTTTTTACTGGTAGAAAATGCCAACTTAATATGAACGGAATGCCAAAACAGAGAAAAACAGCTCCATTTTAAAATTTACCCGGCACTAGGGACCGTCACTCTAGCACTACAAAATCCCGTTCCAAACCACGTGAAGGAGGACAAACGTTTTTACCCCCGGTGGCATAGCAGTTCTGTGTCTTGCAAAGTTTGGCCAGTAGAGGCGTTGCTGGGTGGCAATGACATCCCTGAGAAAATCCAAGGAGGCAATAATTGTGCTGGTTTTAAAACAGCTCAGCACTGGCTGATCGCTAAAAATCAACAAAAGAGAGAAAATGCATGTTAGTAATTAACGTTCAGACTGATGTAGATAATAACAATAAAAAATAGGCTTCGCACACATCCAGGGCTCCATTTTCACTCTGGCAAGCGAAAGAAAAAAAAATTCTAGGCTAAAAATAGGTTTGAACACCCCTTTAGTGCGGACGTAGACACAAAGTGCATCAGCAGTAGCTTATTGTCCGGACATACAAATGTAATATGGGAACTGAACTGGTGGTGATACTTCAGTGTTTTAACCTTTTAACCAGCCACAAAGAGAATTATGCAGCCATACTGCTTTTATGTGTGTGTGTCTGAGTGTGTATTTATGTATATGCATTTTGTAACGCACTGTATTGACTTATCTTGTGTTGAGTGTACATATGGAAGTACAAGATCACATACATGTTGTCAGTGATAATACATTAGTATTGATGGTGCTGTGTTCAGGGGATCACACACACACACACACACACACACACACACGCACCCGCACATGTTCAAAATCTCTCTCTCTCTCTGTCTCTTTCAAGCACACACAAAAACATTCACATTTTGCCGTAATGGCTCTCTGACAACTACAAAGAGGTAAGCCCCACAGGGAATCCATTTGCCTCCCCTCTGCAATCATCACACACTGCGCTAAAAACCCCGTGGACCGGCTCTGTTGCCGAGGATACACACCGCCTCATACCTCCCTCTATTTCTGTCATTTTTCAGCTTTTACTCTTCTCTGGAAGCTGATAAAGATTCCTAATCCCTGAGGACTGGTTAACACCTCAGCTACATACCAGAACATTTTGTTTCCTGTGCGAGCAAGTCTCAAAGATTCTTTAAGAAGGTTAGAGTGGGCGTGTGTGTATGTGTGTGTGTGTGTGTGTGTGTGTGTGTGTGTGTGTGTGTGTGTGTGGATGAGACTCCAAGGAATGCAGTAAGGAAGCATTACCTGGGGGCACACTTTACTTCGGGGAGACAGAAAAATAACACCCAGTGATCCTAAACAAGCAAACAGGTAATGTTGCTACCATCTGTGCTACAGTGAACTGGCAAAGTGGAATGTATGTATTTGCTCACACACACACACATACACACACACATTCTCTTTCACATGCATGTTTCATCACTAACACAAGGTGAGCTGAACTAACTTGCCTAAGGAAAACTAGTTCTCACTGACGCGTCTGTCACAGGAGAGAAAGAAGTCCGCTCGAATAACACCTGAACCCTGGAAACTCCCTGCCTTCAGTAAAACACCGTCCAGAGAATACTGAAAATGCTCTTGGGGGAGTTAACAAAACATATTTTTGTCTATAAGGTAGCATCACTGCATCTTTTTGGTCCTTTTGTAGCAGAATTGTCCTGCTCGATGCCTTGTAAATATGTAGAAATGTGTGCATACATAATTTTTAGGAAGGAAATTATGAATATTACCTAACACTCGTTGGCCTAAATAGTTGAACAAAGGGCTTAATTACTGAAAAACCAAGACTTTGCCTATGTGTTTTTATTTATTTATTTATTTTTAATTATTATTTTAATTTTAATTATAATCATTATTTTTAAATGATTTCTGTTACTGGTACTGATTTTTTTTTTTTTTTTTTTTTTACTTTTTTAACTCTATTGCACTATTGAAACACTGCTGAAGATGTAATACACAATTTTGCTGTTTGTTTTGTTTTTGTTTTGTCTTATTTTTGGCATCATTTTTGCTGAATTGTGCTTTTTGCTGCGGTGTTTCTAGTCTATATGGCACTTTCCAGAGATCACTCCTTAAATCGTCTCCAGTGCTGTGAAGGTCATTGCTATTTGTAGGGCGAGCCATATTTTTCCTTGGATTTTCTTTTGAGGACGTTTGATATTCAGGACACACAGCTCATATCCTTTGTCTTTTCAGATATGGAGGCCAGTTCTCCTTATGGCTATTCCAAACACACTGATGCTGATCCTGTTGAAAAAACATAATGCATCAGTTTCTGTGCAGCAGAGGATTTTTCCCAGGAAGGACCTTCCCCTGGGGGTTAGAGCAGCAAATGTAAAAGCTTTTATGAACTGGATGCAGGTTGAATCTGTATTGTGTTACATCAGTTGTCAATAGAGCACAGCAAAACAGACATTAGACTCTACGTTTAGGATTTTTTGTTTGTTTGTTTGTTTGTTTTTTAAGTAAAAAAGTAAGTAAAATTTATTTATATAGCGCTTTTCACAGAGAAAATGACAGTAAAACAAAGAAAACCATTTAAAAATTAAAACAGTAAAAAACACAAAACAAAGTTACCAAAGTTATCAAAAGACAGTGACAGTCAGAACATGGCTGGTTCACGACCATTCAGGAAAAGCTTGCCTGTACAAGTATGTTTTTAGTTCATTTTTGATGTTTCAAGCCATAGGTTAAAGTCACAGTGACACTAAAGTCTAGTGACCTATATATCTTTCTCACTGTAGCGTAACGGGTGACCAAATGCCCTGTGAAACATGAAACCTAACCCTCACCCTGCATGGTAAAGGTCAGCGTCACCAACCCATATCTTGGCGGTAATTTCCCAGACCATTCTGCAGCATAAAGCACATGCACAGGCAGGGGAGGGAGAGAGAAACACATACAATTACAAAGGAATGTTAGCCCCTCTAACCCCACCCTGCTGCCCAGCACCCTGCTGCATGTGGCACAGAAAACAAGCTCTTGCCTTCTAACAGTTTCATACAGAAGAGATTATGGACCAGAGGAGATCTTTCACATTATTTTATGAAAATATTTGAACTGAGGGAGCCTCTGTGCATCTGCAAATAAAGCCAGTAAGGTTTAAGGAAAACATGCGGTGTGTATTTGTGCGTGTGTGTGTGTGTGTGTGTGTGTGTGTGTGTGTGTGTGTGTGTGTGTGTGATGACAGATAGCAGACTGATAAGAGGCAGACACAGCCAGGCAGTGCAAGTCGGAGGAGGGCAGGCCTATGGGTTTCTGGAGTAAATAATTTACCTTACCACACACACACACACACACACACACACACACACACACACACACACACACACACACACACACACACACATAAACATAGTGGTCCAACATTTTCACAATCTCTCACACGCACACTCACTCATAAACACACACACACACACACACTCACACACACACACACGCACATTATCTCAGTGTTCTCTATGGTAACTGGTACACTGTACGGGGAGATGAGGTCACATATTCTTTAAGTATGCACACTGTGTTTTACCTCTCTCTTTCTCTTTCTTTCTCCCTCTCTGCATGAGTGTGTGTGTGTGTGTATGTGTGTGTGTGTGTGTGTGTGTGTGCGCGCACGTGTGAGAGATGCTCTGCAGAGCAAGGTCCTCTGAGCCACCATCAAATAAAGCGGACAGGTCTGATAAGCTGATAGTTGGATGAGGCTGAGAGAAACACCAGGGCTCCTTACTCACTCCTTACACACATGCAGAAACACACACTTAAACACTTACACTGTAGAACCACACACACACACACATACACACACAGAGGGAGGGAGAGAGGCCCATCAGCAATACAAGGTAAGAAATGCCATGACACAGGTAGACACCACTAGCAGGGCTGTCAGCGGCTAAATGCTGCGTTGTGTTTTCTGTTACTGCACGGGGCAGCTTGATAAGACCTCTCTGCTTTTATAATAACCAGGACTTTCTCATAAATAGATGGTTGATGTTGTTTTCCATTGAGGTGAAAGGAGTTTTGAGGGTCACAGTCAAGTGAATGAGAGATGCGCAAAGGAAATAGAGGTGGAAAGGGGAGACTGAATATAGAACAGAGAGCATAATCAGTATTTTCTACGGTGTAAATGAGAAAAAAGAAATATGAAAAGAGTTTCTCCCTATCTCTACCACAGCCGCTTTGTTTTTCCCACTCTGACATCCAAACCAGGCTGTTTTTTTTTTTTTCATTCACTCTGGTTAACAACACAGAGGATGCACACATGGGATCCTGTCTTTTCCCAGCAGTGAAAGAGAAGAGAGAGAATGTGAGAGAGAGAAAGAGGGAATGGAGGACAGGATGGAATATAATGGCAAAGCTCCATTAGTAAGTCAGTAGAGCATATGAGCGTAATTATCAGGTGTACTCCTGGGATGCCCTAAGTCGCTCTCACTGTCACTGCTATTACTGGTTACAACACACCAGGGAAACACACACTTTGTGAGTGTGTGTGTCTGTGTGTGTGCATGTGTGTGATGTGAGAGAGGGTAAAAGCGAGAGAGTAGAGAGACAGATGAGGATAAATAAGTGATAGATGCTGCCTCTGTTTCTCGTGGCCCTGCAAAAGGGAGGACAGAGTAGCCTCGGGCAGGTGTGTTTGTTTGTGCATACGTGAGTGTTTCAACCCAGCAAGGTGCACCACAATAATCGCCATCTTAACAAGTCATTTATACTTCATTTCCACTGGCAGACCTGTGCCGTGAAGCCCAGGTTGGCCTGATTAGGTTGCCGCTACACATTGCACTAGCAAGGCTCTGCTTCACCACTGTTCTCTTGCAAAAGTGTTGCTTGGTTACGTTGCAGTGGCTCTACCTGGCCCGGCCCCAGATATCAAACTGAGCCAAAATCTTTCACAGTTTGGGCTGAGGCAGGCTGGTGTGGTGCAAATTAAAAAAAAGCCTCACCGTCCATTCCACAGCACCACACGGCCCGGCGTTACGATGGAAAAACACCATCAGTCCCAGATTTAGTCTTAACATTTTATTTCCAGTGCTAATCTACTTGTTCCCAGGTTTTTTTCTGAATCAAGCGTGACTTTTTTATCCGGGTGAACTCATCTGCCTCATTCTGCTTTGTTTCAATATATTTATTCTTGTTCCCAGAAAAAAAAAAATACTGAAATAAGTCAAACTTCATTAGGAAGAAGTGGGATTAGCTTTTTTCCTATTTTAAAGAAAGACTCAATATGAGAATTTTTTTTTTTTCCAGATACACATGAAGTTGTGAATCCTAAGAGTGTAATCAATCAGGTTTGACCCATCAACTCTGTCCATATTTTGAAAATGCGCATGCAGCTGGATTGTGCTTGGGTCACTGCTAAAAATCTTTTGGATTACTGGTGCCAATTCATCTGCTTTACTTAAACACGCATTCTCATGATACAGTAGAGAGGGAGTTGATGGGTCACACCTAGATGGACACTGACATTCCTATGTAGTAGCAAATACCATTAAATGTGTGAGAACCCAAGCTATCACTTTTAGATCGAGACCTCTGCAGGAAGGATTTTACTCAGTGAGAGTTGAGCAATATAGAGAAAAGTGCAGAGATTGCTCTATTCTTTCATTAAGCTACACAACTGAATATGCCTCCGGGTATGAAGGCCATTTCAGGAGCCAACACACACACTTTCAACATAGGAACTGACCCTTGTGTGAAAAAAAATATTAACGTGTGTGTGTGTGTGTTATATCCTCCAGACAGTTGCTGTGCTGTAATGTCAGTCAGTGGGAGGAGCCTGTGGTTTGCACAGATGCTCTCTGAGGACCGACACACTGCACAGCTGCTCCTTTGCTCCTCCAGGCCCTTCTCTCTCCTTCCTCCTCTCTTAACTTTAATCACTCTCTGGCTCACCATTTTTGAGAGTATTTCTCACTCTTTCTTTTTTTTTTTTTTTTTTGCCTTGGCAGTGCTTTAGATCTCCTCTTGTTGTGTGATGGAGTGTGCACATGATTGCATGAGTATTGTTAACGGTGTTTGCCTGTTAACGCCTACCAGTGAACCGAGTTTTAAGTCTGGATGATGGCCTGGCGTTCATCTGGTATTGATCTGTGAAGGACTTCACTAAAAAGTGCATCCACTTTTTTGACTTTTCCTTAAGATGCTTGTTTGTCATGACTTGGGCTCTATTGAAGGAGTTTTGATACAAAATGTTAAATGTGCACACTGGACAGCAAAAATCCTCATTTTACGAAAGCTGATGTTTTTTTTTTTATTTATCTATTTTTTTTTTTTATAATGAATCTTGACACATTTTGTTTGCTCATGTTTAACTAAATGATAAATAAACAAAAAATGCACAGTTATGAGTGTATGCGTGGACCCAGGGGTTACTTTGTAATTAAGTGTGGTAATTTACTGCTTTGCTGCAGCCATTCTTCCCTTAACCTACTTCTACTTCAGTTGGTAATTTCTGTGATGCCCTTGGACCACCTCCAGAAAACAGGCCTGAACTTGCTACATTGCGCTGTGAGATATACATTCAGGTGGAAAAAGCAATAACGATAGCAGAGTCAGAGTTTTCCCATTGGAGAATAAGGAGGAATTTCAGCCTCTATCCAACGCACAACATGTCTTGTGGCTGCAGAACCTGGTGGTTTAACTGAATCCAGTAGCTCACCTCAGCCTTTCAAGGAATTAATAAATGGCCTGTGACCCTTGTGAGTTGATTTACTTACCAGCTCATGCCATTAACTTAGATGAATCAGGGAAGAGTGTATAGCAAATAACTTCAGCTGTCACTGTGACATCTCCCTATAAATCTCCCTCTCTCTCAGCACAGCAATGCATCTCCTTAACTAGAGCTACACCAAGCAAATCTGAAAATGCAGCATAATTACCCATTCCAAGTGAATAAATTGTGATGCACCTCAATGTCAGGCATTGTAGTCTGCAGAAAATTGAGAATTTCTTAAACGCTTATGTGTAATTATCATCAACAGTTTATCTGAGTTTGCCAGGTCCAATATTTTCAGCAAATATAAATAATTCTAGGATATAAAACATTCAACAAACAATCAATTCATCAAAACAGTGGCTCTTAAAGGTAAAAGACCAGCTCATTACAGTCTAGGTGGTAGCCGGCATTTGAAATGATCTGTACTTGTAGTTAATTTAAAAATGAGTTCAGCTTCAATGTTTATGCAGAGAAGTGAGCCTAGTCTGCTTTTGTTGTGTTTAATTTCTTGATTTTGAAATCCTTCAGCTAACAGTGGAAATGTCATATAGGCCAAGGGTGGGCGGTAATAAGACCCACCCAGTGTCCTGTCATTGGGCTTTGAAGTTGTCCATCTGAATTTGATTAGGAAAGCACAAATTGTTTACTGTCTCTTCAACATGCTAGAACATCCCCTTTGAGAGTTACATGTTTTGCCAACCACTTTTTTTCTTGCCTTTGCAGAAACAGAAACCCAAAAAATGTCTCCACCCAGAAAAATAGGCTCTCCTCTAACAACAGAGTCGATGTCGCTGTTTTGTGTTTCACTAAGTATATCAGTGTTGTTAGGAAACTTTTTTGAAAATGACACAAATATGCCATTTTTAATTTTACCTGTCTTAGTGTGTACATACTGTGTCTCTCTGTGGTCCATTCTGACCAAAATGGGCCTCTATGTACACATACTTACACATGCTTACACACACCCACACACCCACACAACCCCCTCTCCACAAAGTAACCAATTAAAATGAAAGCATACCAAACTGTCCCACAATAAGCAAACATCCTTGAGGTGGTCTGGCTGTCCTCGGTTACACACCAAACACACTCTGATGACAGCAGAAGGCCGCCACTTCGTTTAATGCCACACTCACAGACACAATTAGTGAGACAAATCTGCCGTGCTGTCAGATAGATCAAAAATACAGCAAATGAATGCAAGCTCACACACACGCATACACACACATGCACATTGAGTATGCCTGTGGCACACACACACACACACACACACACACTATCTCCCTGCTCTCTCCCTCTCATAATCACATCACAGCGCACAAACAAACATAGTAAACAAACTCGGGCCACACAGGATATTAAAACTAAGCATTGAGGGAGATAAACACATTTATCGTGCAAACACTCTTTTGTTCTTTATCTCTCCCTGCCGTATATCTCCACTCCCTTCCTGCCTCTGTCCTTCCTTCCCGCCTCCCTCCATCTCCCTCCTTTATTTATTGCAATCAGACGATTATTCTGTTTAGAGCCAAGGGCCAATCCAGATTTATGACATCTTAACAGGGCACTTTCTGTTTTGCTTTTTTGCCTGCGTCACCAATCACCTCTCCCTCTCCCTCTCCTCTCCTCTCCTCTCCTCTCGTCTTGACAGGAGCCACGCCCGTGACTCTGTCTCCTCCATCAATTTGCATTCTGCTATCTCCCTTCCACAAAGCTAATCTGCTATATTTTTTCCTTTTTTTTTTGGCCTGTCATTTTTAAAAAGTCTATCAATTATCTTCCTCTTCTTTCACTTCTTCCCTCCATCCCTTTCTTCACACAACCTCACAACCCCTCCTCTATTAATCTCTGCATGCACAGAGATCTTTTCCCCGCTTCAGTGCTCTTGGGGTCATGTGTGCATACTGTGTGTGTGTGTGTGTGCTGATTAGGCAGGGTGATGGAGCACATATTGTCAGTGAGACTGTCACTAGAACCCTGTTCAAGCCAGCTCCATCGAAACAGCACTGCATAAAGAGAGGGTGTGTGTGCATGTGTGTGTGTGTGTGTGTGCTGAGCTGGCACCTTGCCAACCGCTACTGAGTGGCCATCAGGGCCGGGCGGGGCAGCGGAGAGACAGTGGCTGTCATTCCTCAATAGGTTGACACTAAATGGCTAAATCAGATTAAAGCTACTGTAACTAAACCCAGCGGAGGCAGTGGGAATAACACTGGGCGAGGGGAGAGGAAAGGAAGGACACCAGGAGGATTTACAATAATCCCCTCATGGTTTGCAATACTGAAAACTGAAAGGGGTGAGCATAAAACAAGAGGTAAGAAGGTCTCTCTCTGACACACACACACACACACACACACACACACACACAAAATACCCATACAAGCCAACCCATGGAACTGCATTCCAAACACTCCTTGACTGTCTCTTCCACACTTTATTTCATGTTATAATCAGGTTTTATCGCATTTGTGATTATAATTAACGCATGTATATTCATCACCTCAAATCCAAATCACTACTCCTTATATCTTTATTTTACACTACTGTTAAAACAGTATTTAATGGTAGTGCCATAATCCAAAGTGAACATATACACAGAAAACCGACTGAGGCAACTAATAGCTGCTATAGTGTGCAGATTCTAAGTGTTTTTAAAGGTGCATTATGTAAAACTGAAGGTTGATTGACTCAAGAATCGCTTAGGCTCATCTGGCACAAAATGTGAGGCAGACATGTGATTTAACAGTGACTAAGGTGAATGATGAGAATAATAATAACTTTTTTGGTCATTTAGGTCTAAACACTCCTCACTTCAATGCAATTTCACATAATGCGCTTTTAAATTTGCTTATTTTCATGGTAAAAAATTCCACTTACAGCTACTCAGTGATTCCATTTTGGACACGCCCGTGCTTCTTGTGAATGGAATTTTGATTTTGTGGAAAAGCTTTTAAAACAGCATTTTAGTGTCTTTGCGATACTAAATGCTAATTTATTGGATTTGTTCATAGAAGGGTTAGTGGCCCCTTAAAGCAACAGTTCACCAAAAATACAAAAAGGAAGACAGAAAAGGCAAAACTGGCAAACTGTGTCTATCTGCCTCTAATTCATACTCACGGGGGGTGGATAGATACAGCGTGTGGGTGTTCTGTGGCAGGAAATAGTTCCCAATGAAATCATTCACCTGAGGTCTGTGGTTTATGCCAGCTGCATCGTGTTTGGAGATAGATGTTGCTGTTTTGTGGATGTAAATTTTTGTCTTGCCGTGGTAATACAGTGCAGCTGGAGGCCTCACCAAATTACACAGAAACTATCAGCATGGATACGTTCCACAAGGGGTTAGTAGGGAAAATGCATTCTATTTTTGGGTGAACTGTTGCTTTAAAGGCATGGTAATACAGGTTTCTTTACAGGTTTTGCTATGTGAAATCCCTGAATCTGTGTAAAATCATATCCACACAAACGTCATTCTAGTGGAGGACGATTTAATTAGTGAGTATTCGATACCTAATGCATTGGTCTAACCCCAAGTATAGATTTTATTGTTTAGATATTTGGATTTTCTGCATATATTCTATCCCCTCATCCATCCCCATTTCTTTCCTCCTCTATTCCCCCTTCGCCTCTTTGTATTCTGAACACAGATCCATTTCTCCAGGTCACATCGAACTGACACTTTTAATTTCCTAATGGGGAGCTGGCAGAGCAGTGGGCGTGCACCAGGACATTGATGCTGATAGGCCCACAAACAGAGGGGCTGTGAAGATGTCTGGTTATGGGCCAAATTGATATAGCGCAGTGCAAGGTTGGAGAGAAGTGTTACGTAAGCCTAATGGCAGGGGTAGAGAATCAAGTTATCATGAGTCTGTTTTAGATTTTCAGGCGAATTTTGCCGGTGTCCTCGACTCAATTGTCACCTGTCATGATTGAGGGTTGGAGTGGAGGTGTGAATATTAAAATTGCCATCATCATGGCTGCTGTTGACTGCTATTGAGATCATTCTCATAACTATAATTGATGCAGGCAAAGAGCTGAAAAGCACACTTTAATGGTGAGTGATGGCAGAGCTGGAGCTATATTTCAGAGCATTCATGCCGGTAGGCGAAACACTGCAACATGGAGTCGCCATAGATCTCATGCTTTGAACAGTTATCAATGCAAAACATGTGCTTCCTCATTTTTCCTCGTCTGTCACAACAAATAATGGGATCAATCAATGCTGGGGAAAATTTACATAATGTTGATTGAATCAAAGAGATTAAACTATGGCGCAAGCTGGGATTCAATTTAGATGTCATTTTCTAGGAACGGTGTTTGTCTCCTCAGGCCCTCTTGGTTAAGACAAAACCAGGCATGGATAAATCACATCAAAAGAAATTTGATTTCTGATAGGCCTTCGCTTCTGCGCTGATGTGTGAAGCTTTCCGAGATGATGTTCAATGGCGAGTAACATTTCAGGCTGCCTTATCACATTGCCAGACAGGTTTCCTTGCTTCCATCCTTCACTTGCACAGCTCTTTATGCATCTTAATGAGTGTGCGCGCTGGATTTCATAACATATTTAGGCCCATTTGTCTTTTTAGATGCATTTTGTTCTTCCTGACAGTGAACGCTGGTATTATGAATAGAATGCCAGAAAGTGATAATAACGATGATGGCAATGATGATGCTGATATGGATAAATTCTTCCTTACAGTGGGCTATATATTGACAAAACAACATTAGCTCAAATCACCGGATACAGAGCTGTGAATAAAAACACAGAGAATGTAGGGGTGTGGTTGGTTTTTCTTGAGTTTTGTCATTATAAATTCTACACAGCCGAACAAACAAACAAAAAAAAAAGATACATCAACACGCCACAGAGCTCACAATAGCGTACCACAAAATATACAGTATACAGAGAGAGAGAGAAAAGTAAAGCACTCAGAATATCTCATAAACCAATAATCCTAAATTTAAAAAAAAAAAGTCTCTCTGTGAAAAAGCAAGGAAATGACACAACTCAGTAGTTCCAAAAGGAAGACCCCCTCCCCCCCTTTAAAAAAAAAACAAACAAACATTTTTTATACCACAACATTTTTTTTCTTATAAAACAGATAAAATCACAAAAGATGCCCCAAGTTCAAGGTTCACTTATCTGTCTTCACCCTCCATCACAGGCTGGCAAACAGTCGACAAGTTTATGACAAGATCAGTAGACATACATTGAAAAAACAAAAAAACAAAAACAAAAACAAAATGAGCCTCATGGGAAGAGATAGTGGTTTGAGATGACCTTCAGATCAAGGCCATTGGTTCCAGTGTACAACAAAGTTAAAGGGCACGTCAAGCCGCTATCGCACCTCTCCGGCCTGCCGACAGTGTCATAAAAAGAACTTGTGAGGGAGGAAGAGAGATGCCAGTATCGCGTACCTAAACACTGAAACACTTCCCGCTAAAGACACGCCAGAACGCTTTGACAGTTTTGGTAAAAATAAGAGATACGTTACATACTCCGGCACCAAGCCCAGTCCTTCCCATTTCTTCCCTTCCCTTCCCCTGCTCATATCAAATTGGAGTGAACCTAAGCCAGTGATTTCTCTTAACAGGTGAATCTGTAACTACTGTGCCACAGCCCTGAGACTCCCATTTGGGAAACGACAGTGCAGCTGGCCATGGTTTGAGATTGTAAACAGGGGAGAGAAATGTTCCCCCATTTCACCAGAGTGCTCCAATTTTCCAGTGAGAGCTGATGGTAATTTGGCCTTCTGAGTGTAACCGCCATGTACTGAATTTGCGACAACGGTTTCCTCCTGGAAAAAAAGGCAAAAAAAAAAAAAAAAAAAAAAAAAAAAAGACTGAGGGCTGTGAAAATCTTGTTAAGAAATGGTAGCGGTAATGGGCTCAGGCCAGCAGCATAGTAATTGCAGACACATTCAACTCCACATCATGTACAGCACACCTTATCCTGGATAGACAGGGTATACAGTACTCAAATTTACAGAGAAAAGGCGAACAAATGATGTGATAAAACATAATATATAAGTACACTGGAAATTAAGAAAACAAATTTGTACAATCCAATAGCTTGTTTTTTTCTCTTTTTTTCTTTTTTTTTTTTTTAGCTGGAACTAAAAAGGAATGAAATTAGAGAGAGGATTGGCATTATTAAATGTATGGGCTGTTGCTAAGCAAAGGGCTAATTAGGGATATGGAAAAATATAAACATTCACAGATGGCAAAAACTAATTACGCAAACAGCACTAAAGCATACATGGAGCATCTTTTAGCTGAAACGTTGCAGCCATGTGTGCCAAACTACTTGTTTGAGGATTAAATATTGTGTGCAACCAATAAATCCTGATTTATTATTGAAGTGAATGCAATAGCCTGACAACTTGTGATTTATATATATATATATTTTCTCCCAGTGTGTATGCATGGCAGGCAGAGAATAGGATAAGTGCAGACTCCAAGACTGAACAGTTACCTCAGTGTTACACTTCCATGTGGAGCATTAAGAAGCAAGCAAATTCACACACATGTAGTGCAACGTGGCATGGACACACACTCTCCAGAACAGCACAGTGGCTTAATGGCATTTTGTGTTGATTTGGGGTAGATAAGAAGAAGAATACGACCGCTGTGCCTGGAAAGTGCTGTCCACATCGCACTGTACAGCTGTACTCAGCAATGGAGTCAACCAAAGATGTGACTGGTGAATAAGCAGGAGAATCATGTCCAGTGATTTTTGCATCTGCATGATTTGAAACCTGGGAAGACTTGGAAGCGAGGATCTAAATCTTTTACGGCAAAGCTATAGCTCCAAAAATGAAGTAGCTCCACCTAATAGGTCCACTCCAGGTTACAAAACAAGCTCGCCCATTGACATACATACTGTGCTGTGCATTTCACTCTCCCTAAATCAAATGATTTCCATGATCAACCCCCACCTCCACCCTTCTATACAGTATAGGCCCATACAATCCTCTCCACCTTTTGCTGTCTTGATTCGCTCCTCAGCTGTAAATAAAAACTAGCCCTGTTGTTGTTGTGAATGCTGTCCTCCTTCCCTTCATCCCTCTGTTGTTTACTTTCATTGTCGTGGTTCATCACTGCCGGAGAGCAAGAGAGAGAGAGGGAGAAAGAGAGAGAGATCAGAGGAATGTCAGTGTGACATCAAATTTATAATGGCTCCTGCCTATAATGTTAATCACCACCATTTCATCCCAAAAGGGAGGCATGCACCATTCAAAAATGTGACATCTCCTCTTGTAAAGCCACGGCAAGCCATGACTCAAATCCTCAGCTGACAGAATGATAGCATTTAAGACTAAAACATCTACATATATTACTAAATTAAACAAGGAAAATGTCAAGAATATATTTATTTCCAGGATGGATAAACAGCATTTGTGTTGACTGGGTCATAAATATCCCCACTAGACTTCACCTACAGCCTCTATTTATCATAATATCCTATGAGAGAGTGCTGATACACTCTAGGAACACTTTCGCTTTCAGATTACAGTGACAAATGAAATATTACATTTGCATTAATACCAACAATATTCACTGATAACGCCAAATGAAACGGTCAGTGTGACTTGGTTGCTGCTGCTTGTGTGACTATGCCTTCTTTAGGATGCTACAAATAGATGCAGGTATTCACGGCTGGATGGACATTAGGGGTAACAATCTATTTGTTTGGGGTCTATGCAAAATCCAATTTTCCAGCACTCATCCAATCCAGCGCTGAAACACATCTTGGCAGACTTTGTGACAAGGGTATACATGGTATTTATTGTGTTCCGATGCTGATTTTCAGTCCTAACATCTTACATTTAACCTATGGCAATCCACATTATACATACAGAATCAGAGTATCACATCTGACAGTTTTATGAGACCGTTATGCGATCTGCATTATAGCATTAAATCTGCATCTGCTATGCTGTTTACGAGTGTGTGCGTGGTATAGCACGAGACGCTCCTAAGGCTGCTGTCAAATTTGAGAAAACAAAGTCGAGATTTTCTCTTTAGCATAAAGTTAAATCCCTCTCCGGCTTTGTTGCCTCCTTTCAGACATCCTAAAATGCTGTCTGCTGAAACATCACTTGGTGCGATGGCATATGGAGAGGCAGACTTCTCCGGCTCCTCATCACATCATCCATTTCAATAAAGCCAAATGTCTCGGCAATCTTTTCGCGTTTCTCGAAAGCTGTCATAAAGTTTACTGTCAGTAGTTTAACTAATCACATGGCTCGCTTAAACTGGATTTCACATTTTTTGGCTCATAAACATCCCAGCAGATATTTATTTCGTTGTGAAATTCTTTATGCTTGTGATGGTGTTTTTGGATCAACTCTGTAGTAATGTCACACTCTGTGGCAATCACTCCATCATCACAGTCAGGTTTTTTTTTGTTAGTTTGTTTTTGTTTTAAAAACTATTCCAGAGACTCAATCAGCATGATAGATATGTCTAGAGATATTTCTACTGGCTGAATCACTATGTTCATACATGTCAAAACTGATTTCCTAAGTATTATTTTTTGCCTGGAGTTGACAGTGAGTGTTTTTTTTTTTTCTTCCCAATTACAGACTCTCTCCAGGCAAAGTAAACAACTATATGACCATCCTCAGTTCTGTGGTGTTGCAGTGTGTTTGAAAGACACTGCTGTAATTATTTTACCCTCTCACTAAGCTACTGTTATGTGCCTGTACCCTTCCAAAACGTCTGCATGCAAAGCTTTTTTTTTTTTTTTTTTTGCTGGCATTC